>NC_136000.1:27811858-28049358 GCF_048128805.1 Centroberyx gerrardi
TGCATGTCGGAGTGTTTTGGCTCTGTGAAAACATCTGTACAGTACATTAGTACATCTGTGCCATTTTCTGTGCGTGTAAGTGCATGTGTTTTGTACATACTATGCAGTAGTGGCATCACAGCATCTTGATCCATCAGTTGAAACATAGAGAACCAGAAAGACATTGACAATTTAGTTGGCAATGGGAAGCCATCTACAAATAAAGATGTATGGTAGTTGTCTGGCCTTTTTAGCTATCGGCTTATGAGAAAATAGTGAAATTGCTAAATGAGGTTTGACTTTTTTGACCTGTGCAAAGTCAACAGTGGCGAGCAGACGGATCTCCAAGGCTTTACTAATTTTCAATCTTGTCTTCATATATTTAAAAAACAGGACAAGCTAATAGCACGATCTCATCCAGTTTGTCTCCGGGTGGCTAACGGGAGACATGCCGCTACACGTCGGTGTTTTGAAGTTGGCTGTTCACTGTGGATGGGAACCTCTCCTAACCCACGTCTGACAGTGATTGAGATAGATCGGAGGGAGGGAGGGAGAAAGAGAGATGAGGCACAGGGAGAGAGCCATGGGCTATAGGAGGGGGAGAGGGTGTGTCTGGGAAATGGAGTTGTTTTAACATCAAAGATTACCCAGGACACTGCCAAGACCTCGCTTTAGGCCGGGGGACACTCCACTTTATCATTGGCTCTTCCTGTTTGGCAAAAGCCTTATCCTCGACGTTCGTGTTAAAACACTGATAATACACTGTTACAAATTATAAGTCAACATCACCCCAACCCTACCACACGACGCTCACACACACACTAGCTTACGCACACCCCACTCCTAGTCTCTGGCCTAGTTAAAGGTTAAATTATGTTAACAACTGGTTGTTACAACAATTTCAGTTGTAGTTAGGAAAAAAAATCATGTCTTGTAATAGGTATCTATTAAAGAAGTCCTTTTAACTTTGATCTTTCTTGCATTAGTATTGAAAGTGTATTTTCCCACCAATTCATCTTGGTGCATCACTGCAGCTTGAATGTAAAAAGTGGCATCTTAGCAATAGCTATATGGATTTTAGACATGCCTATCTGTATGTATGTTTGTGTTCCTATTTTCAAACAATTGCGCTTGCACATTTTAGGTGCTTGGAAGGTATGCATGGTTGGAGTGAGTGAAACTACAATGAATTTAACTAAGTGTAACTAAGAGAATCGCTCAACAAAATATTTAATTCATGTGTTGACGTAGCTGCTATAGTTAGGAAAATCATCAAGCTACTTCTTGGTATGTGGTTGTACAGCACACCAGCCTCCAGTTGGTTGATGCTTGTTTGACTTCTACTGTGCTGCCTGGTGTAGGAGTGCACACTGTGTTTTCCTCATTGGGCTCTGCACTGCCTAAACAGTGCATACCTTAATTCCCCACATTAACAAACAAATCCACAAACGCACAAGATTTGTCAAAACTGAACAAAAAGAAAAAAAGAAAGAAAATGCACGAACGCACACACAGAGCCTGGCTCTTATATAGATGCTCCTCCTGAGCACCTACTAAACCACAAATTAAATTTGTGATGGTCTTTTTTGCAGAACAGTGTGAAGGGCAGAAGGAGCCACTGCCCAGCCAAGTGACAGAGGGGAAAGTGAAAGAAAATGTCTCAGCACCTTCAGAGGAGGAAAAGAAGCCTGAGAAGGGTGAGTGTGTGTATCTTGTGTGTCTTGTGTGTGCATATGCATTTTGTGTACCATGTAAGTCTAACCAACAGGTCTAGACCTCTCATATCCATATATCTGAGTCTGACTGCTTAATGCAGGAACCACATAATGCAGGAAAATGTGTCAGTGGTACTAAATCACTAGAAATTCAAAAGGTTCAAGTGAGGTTGTCATTAATGAAAGCTGAACTTGACTCTGCAACAAGAAAATGCCTGCCTAATGGTCCCATTAAATCACATTTCTGTTACAGGAACAATCCTTGGTGGTATTTTAGCTAAAATGTCACTGGCCAACATAGCCTGGAAGCATGTCCAATTTTGCTACTAAATCACTCCTCAACAGACTTGTACCTTCTGCAATGTTGCCCCAAGTCAAAGCAAAGGCACTCTTTGGCAGAATAAAAGACGGCCAATTGCTTCCTTAACACTCAATCAAATCAAATCCAAACATGACATGGCAGATATAGGTTCACTTTTTCAATGTTGCTTCAGCCTGAAGGTTCATGAAAGCCACCCCATTGCCAAATTTGAATTTACTCATTGCAAAAAAGAAAGCATGTCCCGTACTACTATATATTTAACCTATATATTTAATCAGTTAAGAACAGATTCTTATTTATACGACAGCTTCTGATTTAGCATCGGTTTGGTTGTTCCAGACATATTTACAAGGTCTGGACAAAATTCCACACTGCTTTCTTAGACTTTTTCTCTGAGCTTTTGGATCTTCAACATGTTTCTCTGATATAATGATGTTTAGGTGTTAAATTAGTTTAAAAATGTGAAGCAAATTTGTCAGGTTCTCCAACAAGACAGTATCTGTCTTAATAGTGGTACAGACTACAGTCTAAAGTCACCCACCATACAGAAAGACTGGTATTATCTGTGGTAATCTGAAGCACTTAAAAATTCCTTCATTTGCAGTGTATTTAGCACAAGGTCTCTGTTAGTTTGATATGCTAATAGTTTTGAAACAGCAAATACATCAAGGTGGCTATATTCCAATGAGCTGGTATCTTATGGTATGGAATGCCGCTGTTCACATGTTCCTTGGCAAAACATTGCTCCAGGACATTATGTAAACACAGCATTTTTGAGTAAAAAAAGAAACAACCTAATAAGCAAATGAACAAATAAATGAATAGACGTGAGTTTAGGCACCAATGTTCGTGTTGTGTGTGTCCGTGAGTGTATGCATGCATGTGTGTGCTTGCACACAAACATGTGGACAGTGCACTGTATAAGTACGCCTTTGTATTCACAGCTTGCCTAAGCAGGCAGATTCTGCCCCCTGAGTAAATATGGTGAGCCACTGATAACATTCATTTGTGTAGAACAAGGACACATTCACACACACACTGTTCAGTAGGGGTATGCCTGTAGCGGAATGATAACTAATTTTGTTACATTAACATGCACCACATATCATGATATGGTAAACTAACTAGACCATCAAGGCTGGTACCTGAACAGCTTCGATTCAGATGAAAACTTGTTTTGCTGATGCACTTCAGAGCTACCGCAGTTGATGGGAATAACATCTTGATTACTGAAAGCAAAAGTAAACAATCACTCTATCTTATCCATTTCAGGCTGTGCAAAAGATTGTACCTTTTTGCATAGATGCAAGGGATTTGTGGGAATATATCACACTGCTACCAATTCAGTGCAGGACTTTGTGCTACCACTGGAGACTGAGCTCGGTAACGGTTGCTTGGGCACAGGATTTGTAAATTATATTCTAAAGACCATTCCATTCCATTTTGATGAAGGGAGGATTTAAGGAACTAATTGTCTTCCCCTCAGACTCAGTTACCGGGGCTAAAAGTGTGCTGGCCCGGGTGTTGCGTCTGGCCCAGCGGTACCTTTTGGATCCAGTGGGTCGACAGCGGGTTGAGGACAAGGGTTCACAAACACAGGCCAGGCCCAGACAGAGCAGCCCTGCACCTGGACGATTCTTCAAGAGCCGGACCTCTGCTTCACTCACACAAGCTCAGGTAGCCTAAGGCTTGATTGGTTAGTACAGTGCTAACTATTTTATGAGACCCCCTCCTAATGCCCACAGTCATTATCCCTGCAGTCTGTTTCTGTCTCAGTTTTTGTGAAGTAGAACTAAACACCATATTGTAACACATTTTTTAAAATGACTGGTTGCCAGACCATCCCTTGTGCTGTCTAATGGCTGAAAAGAAATCATTCTCCAAACAATTCTTCCCAGGGATGCAGCAAACTTTGTAGTAGTGCCCTATCGTAGGCAGTGCCTGCAGTAAAATGTGGGACTTCTATGATAGCTGTTTAAGTTTATGTCAGTATATGACAGCCACAGCAAATCATTTGACAAAGAAGTATTATTAATACAGTATTTAGCATGGTGATATACTACGTCTTCACTTGACATTTCTGTTTGATCTCTGCTCTAATTAGCTAGCTTACTCCTCTCTATTGTGAAAATGTTTATTGTTTGTGTCAATTACAGGCCACCGTAGCTCAAGGTGACAGGAGGGGTGGGGTGGCTGTGCCAGAGACTTATCTAGGAGAGAAGTTGTATTGATGTTGTTGTAATTCCTACTGGTCGCTGATAGACATCGATAAAGGTCAGATTACTAAATGCCCCTTCCATTTCTAACTTTAAATAAAGCAGTTCATTTCTTCTTCTTTTGTAAAATGTTTTAGATATTGTTAACTTCTCTTGTGCCACTGCTGCAATGTCTCCACTTCCTAAAGCACCCTCGTATTGCAGAGCAGAGTTTGATTCAGGTCTCAACCCAAATCTTGACCAGGCTCCTTTTGCGGTTTTGTAGTCTACCCATGTATTTCCCGGGTTACTAATCCAGTCTGAAAGGGGTATAAGAGTCCTCATCTTTCCACTGGCGCACATCTGGTTTGTTACAGTATGATAGGTCAGCTATTAGGATATATTACATTGCTGAGGGTATTCTGCAGATATACACAGTTTCAGTCAATTAAAATCAAATTAATAGCCTAGTAGGTTAGATTATAGCACAGAGCAGCATGTGACGGAACTTGTCAGAATGGCTTTTATGCTTTGTCAAGCCCCAGATTCAGATTTGAATAATCTATCCTCACCCAGGGACCCAGTCTAATGAAAACATGCTAGTATTCTTGACATGTGGGAATCCAAGAGAACCAGGCCTATGAACCAGTTTGAATGTTATCCCATAGTTAAAGAAATCATTCTGTATGCAGTGCAATCAGTATGCGTTCTGACAATCTGCTCTGTATTCTGCGGCCTTTCTCCTTCACTGCACTCCACAGGGACGGTCATCTCTCCTCCCTGCCATCTGGAGACATTCTCCAACTCTCTCTCTTCAACAGTTCAGAGTTTTCTTAAGCTATTAGAGGAATCGGGATCCACCGAGAGCCAACAGCCTGAAAGCCTTTAACAAAGGGCCAAGTGTCTGACCAGCCGAGTTTCAACAGCCCCATTTAGATGCCAAATCCTTCTGCTAAAACCAGAGCGGGCAGCAAGGCTCACTAAGCTGGCATCTGATGTAAAGCACTTTTGACACAACGGAGCTTATCTCTCCTCGTACTATGTTGAGTGTTAATAATATTTTGTAACAAGGTTTCTTTGAATTTCTGACCTGAAGTGCTTGTGTTCTTATTGTCAGCACAGTGCCAGTTACTTTAGTTGGCAGAGGTCAATTGGACTGGATTGAAGGGGAATGGTGGACTATAGCATGGTAACTGTAGATTTTAAGCAAAATACAAGTATATGTAACCAGTGGAGTCCAACAATTCCATCAAATTAGTATTAGTAGGATAAATATAGTGTTCAGTGTCCAGTAACATGTCTTTTGAATAGCAGTTTATTCTAGTTGTGTGAAGAGTTTGGTGAATGAGTAACCAGCCTGGTACGGTTCAGCTGTGTCCTGCCTGCTCCAGTTGAGTACAGCAATGCGGTCATCCCCATCATATTCAGCAGCACAGGTCAGTTACCTAAGGTAAAATATGTAGGCCAGCACCATCAAAGGCCTACATAATAGATATAGTCCATCCAGGTGCATCGTAGTACTCCAGTAGTCAAACAATAACTCAGAAATATTAGATGGAAATGCCTTTCTACTTATTCTAGTTCAGTGGCCACCACAGTGCAATCCTATTTTGTTAGGTCCAGCTCAGTTCAGTTCTGTGAAACAGCATTGTGAGACCATGGCCCTGCACACAGTGGCTTCACAGTGTTAAGCTACAGTATCACAGGAATTTAAGCTTTAATGTGACCTTTGTGTTTCACACATGCGTGGCTCTGATTGCCCACTGGGGATCACCTGCCTTTCTCCACTGCTTTAGAAATAGGCCACACATTTGTTAATATTATTATTATTATTATTATTATTATTATTATTATTATTATTATTATTATTATTATTACATAAGAATGAGGAAAGAGCATGAGATGAGCTAGAAGGAAAAGCAGAAAGAGGGGATAGAGAGCCAAGCAGTGTGTGAGAGTGGCAGAAGAGAGATGAAGAACATGAGAACAGGAAGAGAGAGGTAAAATGAAAGTGAACAGCAGAGGTTGAGAGAACAGACGTGCAACAGAGAGAGCTATAATAAAGTAAGTGACATGGGAGAGCAAGACTAGGATTTAGCTAATTCTGTTGGGTAACTCTTAGGGGAGTTTAATTGGCATGTTTTCTCACACCGTCACTCAGGATTACAGTAGAGTCTGGAAATGTGGCTAAAGTATTTCACAGTTTAGAAATATAGCGTTAACACCTATTTCAACACCCATTTTAACACCAACTCCAACCTATTATTAGAATTAGGAGTAGAATTTCACCTTCTTTCTGACAAGCTTGCTTCCTCTGTTGAATGCTGCAGAATTTCAGCGCTCAAATGTGTTTCTCCTGTGGCCTAGGACAGTTCAGTTTTGATTAGAGAAGAATCACTATTGTCCCCTCAAGTCAGAAATGAGAGAAAAGAGTTTGTCCCACCTCACCATCTATTAGATCACATTGATGTACGGCTCCAGAATGTCAATTAGAAATGATTTGTGACTGGGGGGGGGGGGGGGTTTCTTGGGATAGGGATACATATTCTGGCATCTTGTCTCAATGACTAGAGCATGCAGCGCTTGACAGCCCTCGAGGATGGGCTTTGGGAAAAGAAGGTGCCTCCATGTTTTAGTCCTACCCCCTCCTCCTCTTTCTTCCTCTCCCCCCTTGTCACGCTCTTTCACGCGTCTTTCCTTCCATCTACCTCTCATGCCTCTGTGTCTCAAACTTGCCCAAATCCCTCCTCACTATTCTCTCCCTCTCCATCACTTTTACTCCCCTTGTCCCATTTTCTTGCACTCCTCCCGTCTTCTTCCATTCCATAATCCCTATTTATCTCCCCACCTGCTTCCCTGCTCCACTCCACCCTTCGACCTCAATTCGTAACCCCTCATCTCTTGCTCTCTCTCTCCTTCCATCTCCCTCACCTTCTCATCCGCTCCGTCCCAATACTCTTTCCTCACTTTTCACCCTCCTTCCTGCTATCTCATCCATTCCTCTCTTCCATCCCAATACTCCTTCCCTCATCCTCTCACTCCCCTCTCTCGAAATTCAGTTATTTTTCAAGTGATTGGGTGCTTTACTCTTATGGCAGAGGGATTACATACATTGCCAAAGCAGAGGGTGGATATTATTCTTCATGCAGTATTGTTGCTCATTTTCCTTAAAGCAATGGTTCTCTACCTTTTTCTTGTTTTTTTGTCATGTCTCCTTTGAACATTTTATCAATTGAGAATTTCAGCCCCCTCAACCCCATTGTAATAAAAAACTTTTATATTGTAGTTAATATTAATGTATTTCTTAGTTAAGAAAAACAAGAAGAAAGTTTGCAACTTAAGTTCAAAATGAGCCATTTATCTCAGCTTGTCCACATTAAACTACATTGAGAGTTGCTAATCACTCACATTTGATAGCCAGTGGTGCCACTCTCTGTTTAGGGTCAAACACAAATGTCTCTCTCTTTCCTCATTCCGTCTCCCCCACCTTCCCTTCATTTCCTCCCTCAGATCAGAACCAGGAGGTGGAGCCAGCAGAGGGGCGGGTCCCACCAGCCAGTAGTGCGAGGGGCCAGCGGTGACATCATTGTGGCCCCCAATGCTGTGACAGATACAGATGGTGGTGTTCAAGAAGACAGGTGAGGTCAAAGGTCAAACGTCACCCGACAAATCACACATTCCTACGCCCCTACATCAGTGTCCATGTGGAGTGTCAGATGAGGTCACCAGTCAGTAATGCACATATACAAACCTGCACATTCTCTACAGCAGTACAGTGAATATATTTGGAAGATGTATCGTTTTTTACAACACAATCTCATATTCCTCTAATTTGTTATATGTATATTATAGATATATTTATATTTTTATAATTTTCTGTTATTTTCTTCTGCATTTATGTCCCAGTTTTACTGCTACTACTGCTTTTCTCACATTCATGCATACATATGTTCTAGTGTTGAAATTGTCAGTTAAGTGTTTACATAACCCTCATTTGCTCTATTCTTATGTTTATTCTATTTTTTTCCTTCCCTCCCTTTATCTTGCTCTTTCCCAACCCTCCTCTCCTCCTTCCCCAACTCTTTGTGGTAACACAATATGTCTTCCTCCATTTTTACCCGTCCTCTCTTCCTTCTCATTCTCCCTTTCTCTCTCTTTCGCTTTTCACCATTTACACTCCTCCTCTGTGTCACTTTATGTCAAAATACAAATTTGTCTCTTCAGCCTCATCTTTTTCCTCACCTTGATCTACCTCTTAGATTAGGGATCACAGTGCCCCCATTTTCTCTCTCTCTCTCTCTGTCTCGTCTGTCTCTTCTTATCCTTTTTTCTAGCTCAAACAAGCAGCATCAAACCCATTTTATTGGAGCATGGATTCCCAGAGTCAGTTGATCCCTTAGCATTTCCCCTACAGCAATTCAGGGTGTCAGTTACCGTTGATGTGTGTGTAATTCAATAACAAATTGGAATCTATCTGAGGTTATTGTTCTGTCCCAAGGGTTTCTGTCACTCAACAGTCTCCTGAGCATCAGCTCCTCTGTTAGAGCTTGATAGGTTTTTATGGCTAGATGTGCACACACACTTCTAAGAACATCGTAAATTTATTGGGTTTTATTCACTAATCTTCTCTTTCACCTCTCAGAAAATGTGCTCCTAGCCTATTGGAGATTTTCCCATACATACTTGCAAGTGGGTACACACACCCGCACACCAATGAGTTTGCACATGCATATAGCAATTGTCAATTTAAAACACAACACACACACACACACGCACACAGTCGAGCATGCATGTACAAAAGGCATCTTCTCTCTCTCACAAGAACACTCAGAAATGCCTGTATGTGCTTGTTTATTGTCATGTGAATGTGTACAGTAGCATACTGTATGCGCAGCTGAAGGAACATACAGACTCTTTGTCACTCTGCATGTGTGTGAGAGAACTATGTTTGCATCTTTTTTCAAATTCAATTATACACCCATAGAAAGCACTGCTATTCCATGGTATTACTTCATCAAAACATTTCAAGTTGTCTCTTTGTAAACGAGTTAGTCTTCCAACAGCACTTAGAATTACACAATAGTGTAGTCTAATCCTCTGAATGTAATATTGCTTTTTCCAGACAGGCACGCTGCTGGTAACAAAAGGCTGTCACACTTCTGCACACACTTCTGCACACACATACACTTGTGTGCATGTGTGTACGTGCGCACGCTTGCTTGCATGCTTCCAAGTGTGTGTGTGTGTGTGTGTGTGTGTGTGTGTGTGTGTTTCAAGCATACTTGTCATTCCTCACAGCTCTAGCCTTTTTGTCAAGTGGTTGAGGTCGCTCCAACAAGGCTGCAGGTCACCGGGGGTCATCAGGGGTCAATGAAAGGATTATTGTAATTGGATGACAGATTAGTGGTTAAGGATGGGATTGGACAATGCTCCCAGCCAGGTGTTGAAAACACACGTCAGCTTAACAAGACTAAAACACACCGAGGCTGTCAACAAGGCAAAGGGATGGAGAGGGGGAACACGAGAGGACAGGAAGATTTTAGAGTAAAAAAGAGAGGGAGGGAAAGTTTTATTTGATTCAATTGATCCCTCTGCTGAAGACGCTAGAACCAAACCAGACACACTTCCCTCCCGAATAATCTCTGTTTTTGGATGAGAAGGCTTCACGCCTACTTCAGCCATAATCATAAGTGATTTCAGGTTAGTCTGTGAGTCTCTGTCTTACTAGAGGCGGTTGAAGGAGCTGAAAATGGACTTGAAGCCATTTCACACCATCACGATGTGAAATGGGATTGTTCAAATACAAAGACAATAAGGAAAATCCCCTGCCGACTACAGTTCACAGTCACTGCAGAATTTTACATAAATTATGCCTGTTCCAGATTTTTTTTTTTTATTCACTGCACAAAGTTTCAAAGCCAGTGTGCAGTCATGGAGAATGCATCAAGTCAGTTTTTTATATTATGGCTCATGAAATCTTGTCCTTGGTGTGAACAGGCTTTAAACCACTGAGTTGGTCAGCATTGTACTGTAAACAGGCATAGGGAGGATTCATGTTTGTTATAGATACTACATCTTGTGACTGGGACATGGAATATGCCAACAGAAAGCAGGAGTTATAGAGTGCCTGCCTTTGCAAACTTCAAAGGCCAAACACTGTCTTCCTCCTGCTCTGTTGAGGACTAATGGCCCTCAGGTCGTGTCAGGCTTGTATGAGAGGGGCCTGCTGTGGAGGGGTCAAAGTTCAGGGTTTGGTGCCCTCATGCAGCCCTAAGGGTCAGACTACTAGAATACCACGGTCACTTGACGTTATACCATGACCACGTGACATATCTCTTACTGTACAGCGTGCTCCAAGAATCTTGGCTATCTCTCTCTCGTTCTCTCAGGAATCCTGTCAGGAATATTGTCAGACATGTTGAATTTGGGAAGATTCCAACCGAGCAGACATGAAGAGAGCTACAGGACGGGAACATTCAAACAATAGCAGGAATGCTCCGCGTTCCATTGTGGCATTTGTCTCTCTCAGGAATCCCCCTGCCTGCACAAAATACACACCCTTATGTTATGCTATGGGGTCCTGTAGCCTGTCTCAGCAGGTTTGTCTGCACTGTATACATTTGAGTTGATACATTATATCTTGGTTTCTTAAAACTGCAGGTCAGGACCCAAAATGTGTCATGGGACGTTCTTTATGGCAGGTCAATACTGGAGATTTCATGAACCCGAGTCCCAGGTTAATCTTTATTTCACAATGAAAAACTACATTTGTCTTTTGTGTCCTACTCCCAGACTTAAGATTATAAACTCGGCCATTATCGCTGTTGTCATCTGAAAACTGTAACTCCCAGTTATAATCACCATGTGATATAAAAACATGGAACCCTCTTCCCACTCCCCACCCTCCCAAACCATTCCTCAACGTCAGCCCCACCCCAACCCTAAGCCTCCAAATAAGCTACAATTGCTAAGAAAGTGTGCCAATACAAAGGGTTACAGTAAAAGATACATTTTGTGGATAAAAAAGAGACATGGGCACAACCACAGACACGCACACAAAAAGACATTTGAAATGTTTTAAAGAAAAGTGAAATTTTGTTGCATGCTTTTGCAGTTTGGTTTTTACTTACCTACTAATTTCAAGTGTTTATGCTGCTTGCTCTTTAATTAAATGATTCCTCTTGGTTGCTGTGTTTGTAAACAGCTCTTGTGCCTTCCTGCCAGAGTTCTAATTTGTGGGAGCCTGCAGTACGTTGCAGTTTTATGACTGTCAGTGTAACACACAGCAGAACAGTTTTTTGACTCACTTTGTCCTGAAGTAGTTTGCTTTATTTTAAGTATTTTGAGTTGAGAGCTGTGGTAATGAGGAGTGTGTGTGTATGTGTGTACATGTGCATGCGTTTGCATGTTGTATAGCTGGAATTCTGCCACCCCCAAAGGTAGCTTGAAAAATGACATTGCATCCTCTACCCTTTTTCCTGCCCCTCTCTCTCTCTCTCTCTCTCTCTCTCTCTCTCTCTCTCTCTCTCTCTCTCTCTCTCTCTCTCTCTCTCTCTCTCTCTCTCTCTCTCTCTCTCTCTCTCTCTCTCTCTCTCTCTCTCTCTCTGCCCATCCCTACCCCCCACACCCACTCCTCCCCCTCTATAGTGAGGTAACCACTATGCAGGTGTTTCCTGTGGTATAATGTATTGGTAGGCCTGCACCTGAGGATAAAGGGAACATCACAACACAGTGGGAATTGAGTTTTTATCCCAGCTGAAAGGGAGGGAAGGGGTGAGAGGAGATAGTGGAGAGAAACAAATTTTTCACTTAGCTATTGGTTTGTTTTTGTTGCTGCTGTTTAATCTTGTCTTTGGTAAGGTAAGGCAAAGCTGTTTGAATTGAAATGAGAATCAGGGAAACCGTGAGTGGAGAGAGGGTTGGAGGAGGCATGGACCAACCTACTTGTCCTCAGTATAACCTAACACCAAGGTGACACTATGGTCGCTGTTGACATTTTGACCTCGGGGTCACAATGATGTCATTCTCTGTAGGGTTCATCTACTGCTGTGTACTGTAGCTTTAAAACAGCATTGCCTTCAAAAATACATGTAGCAATTCTTGCTTTAAACCTGTCTGAATGTTACACTATAAAACTTGTTCCCTATAGTTAAAAAACACTTGTAATGCACACATAAAAACATGTTCAAATATTTTATGATCATGGCATGTTCACACTGTTATGCATTTTTCAAACTGCCAGCACTTTTGTTACTGTAATAAGCTGAGAAAATGTCATGCTACATAGGCAGCTGATGGGCTCATCTGTCTCCATCACCAGAGCCAGTGCAGGCAGTCCGCTCTTTGCCATAGTCAAACAAAATGCATAGAAAGCCAAACCTGCAGTGCGTGGAACATGCTTGCATGCATCTATTGATTGTTTCTGTAACCTACATCCATTTTACATTGTAAACACAGGGTATCTATTGATCTTTTAAAGGTCTAAAAATGTCTTAAATTATATAAATTTAAGGTCTAAAAAAAGTATTAAAATATCTAAAATACTTTTATCAGATGTCTTACATTTTTCCACCATGTAATGATAGGTTTCTTTTTCATTGAGAACGATTAAAAAACCTTTAAATTAAGAATAATTTTATAAAATCAAATGATTATTATGACAATATGCAAAACGTCCCGTTTTCATTGCAGCTGCTTTAATAGAAACAATTGGACATCATATCTACAATACTTTCAGAACTTTCAAAAGCTAAGCTCTATTGGAAATGGGCTGTTTTTGGCAGGTTTTTACTTATTAATACTAATTTTTGGTGTTTAAGTTCTTAAATTCCAGGTAGCATTAAACGGTCTTAAATCTGTCTTTGTGAAAACTACAGCGACCCTGAAGTAAAATGCTACATCATCACCAGCTGAATAGAGCGTCTGGCATTGTTAAGGAAACAAAGCGTACTTTGGATGACCCGTTTTCTCATATTATCAGCACAAAATGTGGTTACAGAAGAGGAATAGTGTGAACCTGCCCTAAGAATTTTATATGGAGTTACCAAGAAGTGGAAAACTGAAGCCATTATCCAAAAAGTTTCCAGGGCAAGGCTGTGTTAACATGCTGTTTTGGATGTGCTGTGTGTTCTGTGTGTTCCCAGACCAGAGAGAACCTTCAGGAGGGCAGGTACGGGACCTGTTGGCAAGGTGGCCCGTCGTCGTAGCAACAACGGCCTCATCCAGCCTCTCAGAGTCAAGTCCCTACGCCTGCTCCGGAGCGGCAAGAACCCGCCGCCCCAGACCCCTCCCTCCTCATCCGTCCTCCCCTCATCCCTCCGTTCCTCCACCCTTCCTCCCTCCTCCTGCATCCCATCCTCCAGTCTTCCATCAACCCAGGGCTCCGAATCCTTCGCTTCTCCAGGCGGAGGGGAGCCAAAGCAGCAAGACACGCCCAGGACAGCTCTCATCAAGTAAGCAAAGTACCAATACTGTCATGTTCTTTGCTGTACATCATGGTGACATCACAGATTAGGAGGCAAGACTTCTCCTTTCTTGTTCCTCGAAATGGGAGACGGTGGCGGATGCTCAGTAATACAACCCATACAGCCCCAGGGCATAGGATTAACATTTTGAAGCCAAAATTAATTTGCCATTCCCATTTAAATCTTCACCCACCGGGATTGAAATAATTTATTCAAGATTTTCAAACAGATGAAGTGAGTTTCGTCTCCTTTAAACTCAAATAATTGTCCCACAATCTGATTTACGCCTTTTCCGCTGTGGTTGAATGATGACAGCCCATATAAAGAGCTCATTAGAACTAAAAATGCTTCATCAAATAATACCAATCAGTCAGAGGGTAATTACTGCCTGTTAATGTGTTTATTAGAAGGAGAAATGAATGGTGAAGGATATCGTACTGACTGTAAAACCTCGTCAAACAGTTGTATCACACCTTTTGTCCTGCGGTGACTGTAATCTGACCCCGTCTGTGTTTGTTTTAGCCTCCTCGCTGGCTGCAGTTCTTATTGCGTTGGTAAGACATGACAGCTTTGCTAGCTTTGGTTATAATTGTGATGTAGTCATCTTGATAATTAGAGGGATCAGGAGGTCGTAATCTCGTTGTTGACAGATGACTTGTGGAAGGGAAGTTTAGGTTTTAGAGTAAATCGCTGCTAGTGGATGAAATATGCTATTTCATGGTCGGTATTTCAGGCAGTAAGAAAAATGGCAATACATTTTAAAGTTATACATTGAGATTTGAATGGAGTTTGTGGGCCTTGGAGTCATAGAACTTTCTCAGTACAAAAAAAAGAAAAATCTGAGGTTTTCCTTGAATGACTAATACTGGCTTTGCCGAGTAGGCACAGTAGGTAGTAAGTTGGTGTAGTTGTACCAATAGTTGGCGAGATCAAACATGTTGACTAAACCCTTTTATTGGCAGATGACGGATGTAGAAGAAAGCTGTGGTCAAGCTCAAAGTAAATGCGGTGAACAGAGCAACCCACATCAAATAGCACATCCAATTTCCACGCTATCAAAAGAGCAGCTTGTAAGTCTGTGTTAATCTGGCTGGAAGCTGTAGTCATAGGAAGTGTGTTTATTTCAGAGGAGACATTGACACCCCACATCAAACATCTTCCGCACTGATCTATCCAAAAAGCTGACACAGACACACTTTATTTTTGCAAATTGACCTTGAGGCAAGCAAGAAGATATGATTGTTACACCAGTATGATTTATTGCTGTAACTGGAAAAAAAACTATGGAAGTATTGTTCCCAGGTACACAACAAATGGTGCTGATCATTCAGAATACATTCATGCTAATGAGTTTATTGTTTGGCTAGTAGCTGAGGTGAAAGAAATGGTAAAAACTGACCTGAGCCTAAGTCTTTTCAGCTTTTGTTGAACAATGAAGTTCCAAGGAAGTTCATCAAGACTGTGTTAAAGTTGTAGATCACACCTGTAAAACTGTGACAATGGATGGAATGACCTGCCATAGACCATTCATTGTTTTACATCATGCACATTGTTAATTGATAATGAAACCTGTCACCCTTTATTCCAGTGTGTATTGTTTATTTGGAAACGCATAATCTGGGGAGGAGGCACAATGCTTCAAACACAAATATTTCTTTATTCGTTTGCACAGTTAAAACAAGATGTTTCAGCTGTCAAAGCTGTCATCAGAATGAAATTGGTGGGTCAAGACAATGATACATTTTTTACCATTCAAATTCATTGTCTAGTCCTAGCCTAGTCCTAGCCTAGTAACAACAAATTGGGCTGTAACAAACAAATACATCGGATGACTCAAACATCATGTTTAACCACATAAAAGAAATACTTTGAATCAGAGTCATGTGTCCTCCCTGGATTGTGCTGCTACTGTTTTGTGGCTGCGCCTCGTCTCCGACCCACACGCCCCGTGGCTCCCGGAGAACCACAGCCAGGTTCCCAGGTGATTATCAGCGCCATTGATGTGTGTAATTCCCGGGTGTAAACGCCACTCTGCGTAAATGGGAAGTAGATCACACTGATGTGTTTATGGTCTTTCTAATGGGTTTACGAGATGCGGGTGAGAGAGAGAGAAAGAGATAGCCCATCCTGTTGTGTTTCCATACCATTTCACAGCAGGGCAGGGCGGGGACACCGCGGTCCTAAAATAGACCTGTAGTTTCCTGTTGAGTAGGTTACGCACCTTCTGCACAGTGCGTCCCTCCCAGGAATCTCATGGGAGGTACAGTACATCTCCACTACTGTAGGCAACAGCTTCCTTTTTATGTGTGTGTGTGTGTCTGCGGTCCAGTCGTTTAACATGGTGACTTTACATTGTTTATTGGTGTGCGGTAGTTCACGGTGTGTGTGTGTGTGTGTGTGTGTGTGTGGGAAAGAAGGAAATCCAATCGGCATGTACAGGAAGATGAGCTAAGCTGCCCTGTCTTCACTGTCTCAGTGATGGACCGTATCTGCAGTCCCTTTCCTTTCTCTGTGACCTCCCTGGTGTAGGAGGGTCGAACAGGGGACAGATTTTTTTTTTTATTCATCCCAAGGTAGAGAGAGAGAAAAAGAGGGAGTGGGAGACAGAGAGATAGATGTGTTGTACATGTAGGCTTCTTACTGGAATGGGATGGAAGTATTTATGCCAGTGGTCCAGCTAGGCTGTTTGGCTGCTTTTCATATCGCTTCTTCAATACGAACCACAAAGTAAATTAAGTATTAACATGTCTTAAATACAATTCTCAGAGGTTGTATTTTTTTCACCATATTTTTTAGATCAGAACTTTCATTAACTATGTTCAATCAGAAATACTGTAGGCTGGTTTTGTTGGTGTTGTTTCTTGATTGTTTTTTAAATTGGTCTTAAATGTAATTCCAGGTAGCATTAACAGGTCTTAAAAAGGCTTTAATTTGGCTTTCTTAAACCTGGCCTACATACAAAACCTGCCATACAAAATCTGCCTGTCTGTCCCCTTGTCTTTCTGTCTATCTACCCATCTTTGGCATTGGACAGGCAGATGGTGTATGTTACCAGCATTCTGATAGAAAGGTTGATAGACAAAAAAACATGTTTTCCAGATGAGGATCACAGTGCTAATTATACCTGAAACAGTGCCAGCTAACTAGCTCAACCAGTATTCACCCAGCCATCGTCTGCATGAAATCACACACACACACTCGACTGTCTCACTCACACTGTCTCAAGGTCAGACGCTTTCTCACACATACAGTACTATACAATTACACTTGCACGCACACACTTGTACACACAGTTTTACCACGCTTTCTCTCACTGGCGTACAGAGACAAAGTCTCTCTGCGGAATCAGGGTGTGGAAGGTTCCTTAATTAAAACTCAGCATGACCTGGCTCACTTACTTCCAAGTATGTTACAAGATTCCTCCTTAGTCTCCTTAGTATTACACAATACTAAGGCACAATAAAAAGACAGCTATACTCATGAGACTTACTAGCTTTTAGTTGAGTTTTCTGCTTTGGGAATTCTCTGGCTGAAAGGCGCTGGCTCAAAATCTAGGGCTGGGTATTGTTGGAAAATGTTTCAGCACCGCTTGATGCAGCAAATTTGATACCACTTCTAAAAACCGGCATCTTTTACTAATATGGTGAATGTATTTCATTTGGGGAGGTTTTTTGTGGTTGTTGTTGTTTGTTATTTCTGTTGATCAGTGGGCCAGTTGTTTATGAGTTTGATTGCATTGTTTAGTGCTGTGTAGTTATTAACCTTGTGTGTGTGTGTGTGTGTGTGTCTGCACATGCAACTGAGCCAGTTGTGTAACAGGTCGTTCATTTGCATTTGTTTACCAGTGTTTGGTGTGTGTGTGTGTGTGTGTGTGTGTGTGTGTGTGTGTGTGTGTGTGTGTGTGTGTGTGTGTGTGTGTGTGTGTGTGTGTGTGTGTGTGTGTGTGTACAGTTGCACCAGTTGTTTATCAGGTTCTCCATTGGCATTGTTTGGTTGTGTGTGTGTGCGTGTGTGAGGTCAACCAGTGGTAGCTCATCACAGTGCACAGGTATTAAATGATAAAGCCACTGACACAATCAGCGACATATGCGACTACCACAGCCTTTCACTACCACACAGGCATGTGGGATGTGTATAAGGACTCATAGTGGGTGTGTGTGTGTGAGAGAGAGAGAGAGAGAAGATCCTTCGCATTCCGTTTTCACCATGCTGTAATGGCTGTATTGATTCCCAGCTTTAAGGACATGGGGAGAGAATTCATGAGATGACTATGTCCTATGTGCTGCCTTTTAGGGTTTGTGTGTGTGTGTTTCTGTAAGAGAGACCGACAGAAAGGGTGACTCTGTGAGTCTGTACATACTGCGTGTGTGTGCGTGTGTGCGTGTGTGTGTGTGTGTGTGTTGGCTGAGGCTTGTCATCTGATCCTCTAGTGTTGTAAGGTGTATGTTCAGCAGTGTGGGAGCCACTCTCCTGTCCTGTACTTGCCTCTCATCTCCTCTCCCTGGGGAGGTATGTGTGTGTGTGTGTGTGCACGCGTGCATGTGTGTGTGTACACGTGTGTTTGTACATGGCGCTTGCGCATATCCACTGGGACCAGATTAGGGTTAGCAACAGTAGGTGTGTGATGATATGTTGGGCATGCTGTAACCCAATCGTGTGTGTGTGTGTGTGTTCATGCACTTTTGAGTTGTGCATGCTCCATGTAATGAAACACAAAATAAAAGGCAAAATAAATCCAGGCATGCCCATAATGAAAATTGCTAAATCAATCGGGCACACACTGCACATACAGTATATTGATGTATACACACACACACACACACACACACACACACACACACACACACACATACCACCTCCTCTGCCGTTGTTAAGGGAATTGTTAAGATGCAGGTGTAGTGGTGTTATGTAACAGGATAGTGAGGACACTGTGAGGACGGACGGATGAGTGATCAAACACACACACACACACACACACACACACACACTTGAGCTCATCCTATTAAAGAAACAAAGGGACAGTGAAGCTCTCTGCAGTGTTTGGTGCTGAGACCAGCTGAGTGACACCTCCACAGTCTTCTGACTGCCATAAACAAATGCAGTTAAAAGCAAACATAGTGGCACAGTGAGCTAAACTTGGTCTTATTTTCTTGGTGCTGTCACTTTTTTTAACATAGGTTAACATGATTACCTATAGTAATAAGCTGTCAGTCTGTTATTTTGTCCCATATTCATCCTATGATGTGAAGTCCATATGCAACGATGTTACAATATGTATTCCACAGATTTCACCTCACACTTGAAAATGGACGGTATATACAATAGGATGACCATTAGTGTGAATGATTCCCATTCAAAAAGGCAGTACAATGTCCACTCAGAGGTGACATCCATAGCCATGCAGACATCACACACTCACAGTATCACACTGACAACTGACACACTGGCAACAGAATAACTCAACAGGAGAGTGAGTATCAAAGGAGTAGAAAATCACACAGAAGTCGAAGCTCAGGACAGGATTTCAAGGATCAAAAGAGCTCTGTAGTATTTGGGAGTTCACCAGCAGGCAGCCAGATCCAGGAGTTGTGGATACACAGCTAATGTTTATTATCCTGTTGTTTTGAGTGCATGCATGCATGTCTGTGTATGTAGATGTGAGTCTGTGTCCACACGCATTGCTGCAAACATGCATGTGTGTTTGTGTGTGTGTGTTCTCCACTTGGTGTGGAGCGTTGTTCCCTTGACACACTACACCACCCTAATCTTAATCATTCATGACATCACTCCAGATTTCCCAGCGATGCTCGGCTGTCGTTTGCTGTGTGTGTGTGTTTAAGTTGAAGGCAACTGCAGCAGACTTTGCCTGTGTGAAGAATTACATTCTTCAGGTCACACATGAGCGAAGAAAACAAGCCTCACTGACTGATATCCCACACCATGGTGTTTGTTTGATCAAAGCCTCAGCCTCAAGCCTCTTAGAAAAGGGAACTGGCATCTGAAGCGCGCGCACACACACACAGACACACACACACCTTACTGTTTCTCTAAGAAAGTGTCAACCCTAAGCCTAAAAGATTTGAGAGAAAAAATGATAGCAGTGGGGTGTCAATTATTTAAACTCAGGGTGAACTTAGTTTCCCCTCAAGTATCAACCTAAAGTATCGAATGTCCATGTGTCTTAGACTTAATCTACTATTTCTATTCCCAATGCTTATTTTCAGCTTTAACATGTCCGTATTGATTGATCAGTCTAAAACCAAGATGCCATCTTATGGCTGTACCATTAAACCACCATTATACAATGGGATGTGTTGAGCCCCTTATTACAGTTGAAACCTTAGGATTTCTACTTTCATTCAACATTAAGCACTGTGAGCAAATCCTGGGTGTATTTATCACACAATAACAGCAGTACCTGTACAGGTGTAGGCAGAGTTCCAAGGGTTAAGGTCTACATCAAGAGAAGGTCAGCCTCGAGGCTTTTCAGCGAAGGCTGAGGTACTGCACAAATGAATGGCAGCTTTGGCCCACGCCTTGCTGTTTATCTAGGAAGGTGAACAAAAGCTAACAGGTATAAATGTAAAAGTGAGTGAACCATGAATGGACCACACCTCGTTGTTTTTGTAAGTCCTGAATGAAAAGGGCTTCCCCCAAGCATGGAGAGAGCAGCAGCAAAAGAAACTGTTTTAAATAGAAATTAATTGTTCTATGAGTTACGCACCTTGTTTTTCCACCAGTGACCAAAGTGACTGATCGTTTCTCGTAGAGTTATTGTAAATGGAAAAGTTAAACGTGTTGATTTTATAGGTGAATAGCTGTCAAGGTTAACATGATGTAAATATACATATATGGTCCCGTGAGGCGCTCTGCAGCTTGCCCTGTAGATAGTGCCTGACTAAAAGGTTAACACAGCCTGGATGAGAATTCACAAAGAAAAGAGGTAACGGGTTAATATCAAAGTGTTGCTTATCTAAACACTTGATTAAAAGAGCTGGCCTGTGACTGCGAGAGCCCCAGCAGTGAATGGAAAAGGTCAAAGTTAATGACTGTCAGCGGAGAGGCCTTCAAGGTTAACAGCGTAAAAGTGAATGGTCCTGTGACGACCACTGTAACTTTTATACACAGCCGGGTCAAAGGGACAACTCGGACTATGACTCATTAGTAGAAAATGGACTCTGAAAAGGACACCACAGGAAAACCACACAATTTTTACAGACAAAGAAAAGAGCGGCACCTACAAAAACTCAAACTTAAACAGACAATCCAAGGAAAAAGACGTCACAGTCCTGGACGCACTGTTTGATTGACAGGTGATCTCTGGGAAGAGCAGTGCAGAAACACCACAGCAATGAATGCTTAGCACCAAAAAAAGCCTGTATATATAGGATTAACACTTTAAGATTAAATGGTCTCATGAAGTACTCACCTTATTGTTTACCCAGGAACCCCCCCAATCCCCTATGACTGCTGGAGTCCTAGTGGAAGAGGAAACGGGTAAAGATGGAGGTGAATATGCCCCTAACGCCCTCACCTCATTGTGTTTATCTAAGAATGTGATGAAAGCCTCTGTCCTATGGCTGTGAGCATAGCGGCAGTAGTAAAGGTAAAAGTGCATTGGTCTGTGACGTCAACACCTTGTTATTAAGAAAATGATCAAAGACTTTTTGTCTCTAGACCATATACCTGTAACACCTGAGATGCAACAGCTGAAATGTAGTGGTAAAAGTCAATGATGGTTGTAGAAACTAACATCACAATGGTCCTATGTAGTATACAGTGGAAGCGGTTACAGATGTCCCACCACTAATACAGTAAGCTTTTCTAAACAATTTAGAAATAAAGACTTCTACATTTTGCTCGCTTTAAATGAAATTACATGTTAGAAGCCTTAAGTAACTTCCCAGCAGTCCCTGTAGCCCGTACCCAAGATCCTATCTAATATGTGCTGTGTCTTACTGGGGAACACCTGCACTCTCACCTGCTGAGGGCAGGATGAGGGAGACGGGCTGTAAAGATGTGGTTGCGAACGACCGAGTCCTTTGTCTTTTGTTGTGAAAGGCCGAGCCCGTCACTCAGCTGTCACATGAATATATCCAGGTTAAATAAGACGAACACAGGCCGGGCAGGAAAGCTTTGTCACAACATCAAAAAGATCAAACTTCTGTCAGTGGGCCTTGTCATTTATTGCACCATCAAAGAAGAGCTTGATATAAGGTTAAACCCCGATACAGCTCTCCTCCTCTTCCTCCTCCCCTTCTTTTCCCTCTCTTTCCCCCTATCACATTGGATGTTTGAGTTCAACCCTCACCCTGAGTCATTTTCTCTCCTGTCTATTTGTGGTACTTCTCTCAGAAATATTTGAAGTGTTTGAGAGTAGTCGGGGTAAAGTTAAAGCTCCCAAGTTTATTTAGCCATGTAAATTCATGGCATATTCACATATGTTCTTGAAGAGTTAGATTTGTAGATTGAAAATTAGCTCTTTGGAGTGTTTTCAACCCATTAGAACTCATAATACACCTGAGAAAACAAACCTACAACAGCTTTGAAATACATGTAAACTCATTCTTATCTGGTGCATAGTGTCATTTTGCAATCAGGTGTTTAGATTTTTGGTGTTTAGCAGATGCTCCTATCCAGAGTCTTTTTATCACAGCTCAGACAGTGCATCTCTGGGGGGAAAAATGTCTTTGATCCAATACATCATCTTTGAAACCAATAGGTTGGACAGTCCTGCGGCTGGCAGCGTCACACTGCAGTTACAGACTCTTTGAAGTGAATTGGCCGGTGGATTCAGGTTTCACCGAAGCATTTCTGTGCGAAGATGTAACTTTATGGAGAAAGCTGCAGCTCCGTGCTAAGGCGGCTCTGGTAAACTGAGCCCAGTTTGTGAGACGTGCTGAGTCACCGGCAAGGAAATGGTTTTACTGGTGTAGTACACTGCCGGCTGCCCGCGTCTCTCTCTCCAGTTTCCTCCTGCTCCTTGCAGTGTAATTGAATTTAAATTATGCATGCTGTATGTCTGCTGGAGCAGAGAGGTAATAATCACTCTCTTTGTCCAGGTTTTTGTGTGTGTTGTGTCGTGTGTGTGCATACTGCACCCACCCATCTGGGTACGCGAGTGTGTGTGTGTGTACGTATTTGTATGCACTGTACATACTGTGCATGATTGTGTTTGTGTGTGTGTGTGTGTGTGTGTGTGTGGGCATGTGCACGCTCTTGCATAGCCTGTGAGAAACACCAGCAACCTGAGCTCAGTTCACCTGACTGGTGTTACCTGGCTAGCATGTTCCCATTACTGTAGCTAGTGTACAATAGTCCTTACATGACACTGTTTATAAAACAGAGATAAAACATAAAACCCTGTTCCAGCATTGTCTTTGTGTGTGTGTGTGTGTGTGTGTGTGTGTGAGAGAGAGAGAGAGAGAGCTCTGTCCACCTGACTGATGTTACTCTGTCACCTTAGCTACATTATTCCCACCACACTGTAGCTGCTGTAGCATGGTCCCTACATAACACCCAGTGTAAATGTTTCAGCAGTTCCTTTGTGGCACCTTATGAATGGAAAATATATCTATTTTGTACGACAGTGGAACAAACACTATTGAGTTCTACCACAGTTTTCTTTAAGAACATATTCAGGACCCCAAATGGGTCATAGGCCTGATTCTTTCAGACCGCAAGATGACAGGAGAACTCGGTGTGCTCATTTTACCTCCAGAGCTGGAAAAGTTCAGCAGCACCCGATATACTTCATTGTCTTTAGTGGAAGGTCTCAGGTTTGGTGGATGTTTTTCACAGATGTAGAGTAGATATGAAAAGTGAATCAGAGCTCAATAGGCCTATTGTAAAGCTAAACCATATCTCTGCTTTATGATTGTTATCAAATGCTCTCATAGCAGCCTAGAAACTACACTCAGCTGTATTTTGTCTGAATGTTTTCCTGCCTTTTGTAAACAAGAGGGACACATTTGCAGAGAAATCAGGGGGCCGTCTCTTTTTATCTGATGCAGTTTTGCTGATATGCAGTCAAAGCGGTAAGCACTGGAACCGTGAGTTGAAGCTGAACATTTTAGTTGATTCACCTACAGTGTAAAATGGATTTCATATCAAGAAGATGAATAAAAGGCAAAAGAACAGACAGATTTGGAAATTTTATTTTCCATGTTCAACCATGTTAAAATGGTGACACCAGCAAACTTTTTGACTACTGAAATACTCAAATGGGTATTATAGCCATAATACACCTGAGCTCTTTTTTGTCCATGCATTTGGTATTGGATGTCGAAGAGTTTTTTTTGTCATGTTATTTTGTTCATTAGATAATTGGTTGTAGTTTGATGTATTTATTTGAGCCCGATTTATCATATTAAATATTAAAACCATACTACCCTGAAAACTATATATTCCTAACAGTATCCCTCCCTCTCCTCTCTTCACTGACCTGTATTCAGCCAAGTGAATTGAACCATATGCGCAAGGCAGCCAGATTACAACTACAATACATCAGTATTGTTTGCCCTTTTAACGCATTTGGTGGAGGTAATGTGAGTGTGATGGCAGGGATGGAGGGAGTGGAATATGGAGATGGAATGTAGATGTTTTCCACCTGGACTGTTAGGCTGAAACTCTGCCCCTGCTTCACTCCAGTGTGTGTGCACACATACACACACACACAAAACAGGTCATTACCCATGCAGGTCCTGCTCCAGCGGTTGTGCAAGAGCATTTCTGTGTGGCAGTGACAAAGGTGTCTTTTATTTGCTCTTGTTTTGTTGCTCTTGTGTGTTGGGGGGCAGGGGGTGCACACTTTTATTATTCCCCAACTGGTCTATTTTGGTCTTTGTTCGAGCCATAGGTGTTCATACTTTGGTGACAGGCTGGCTCTTCAGTGGATATCCATTATGTTACGTGCACTTTCGTTTTTTTTGCATAGACTTTCTTTGGGAATAAAAGTGATTATGCGACTTCATTTAAAGGCCATGGACTGAATAATGCGGGGCCCCACCTCACTGGCTCCTCCATAGGCCCACGCTGCATAGGAGCCAGCGACATTTAAATGGTTAGAATGACCGACTCGGCCATAGGTTTGCATTGTGCCGGGGCCGGAGCCGAGGAGCACCCTTACTATAGTGTCAATTCTTCCATTGAATTACCTCCATAGACTTGTATTGTGTAAAGGGCAGACTGAGTGCCAGCCAGAGTGAATGGCTGTTTACCATCAGGTTGGGTCTGTCTCCAACCACACGCAGCTAAAGCCACCGTAGCTAACCTGCTCAGGGTAATCGCTGCTCACACACACACACACACACAACTCATATCTCTCTTGCAAGCACATGTACTCACTCACACACATGCACACACCAGCCCAGGCCAGACAATTTAATCCAGGGAGCTGCAGTGGTGTTTATGTCATGTGGAGTGAAGGCAGGCTGGACTATAAGTGGGTGACAGAGCATGGTAAAACGGCTCTGACAGTAAAGGGTTAATCCTGAGGTCGTATTCAGACCAATAAAGCTGTCATACATGTGTAATGTTATGGTCCGTTTTTTTGCACTATGGTAAAATAAGCAGATTTTCGAAACCGCATGCCGGAATAAAGGAGCTGCGAGCGCACACACAGATTCACACACGTTTTATCAGTAGATACACATCAAGAGTAAGTATGTGGCATTGTTTGTCTTCACATCTGTGGGAATATGAATTGTGGTCGGCGGCGGCTTGGAGGGGCACTGAGGCTATTCAGCTGTGAAGTGTTTTTGTGTGAAAAATTTAAAGACCCTTAGGAGGGAAAACAGAGACGGAGCAAAAGAGTGGAGGCATCTGAGATCTTTTAGAGCTTTCTCTCCATTTTGACCCCCCCCCCTCTCCCTCATTCCCTCTCTCCACAGAGAGGTCTATGCCTTTAGATAGAACTGGTATATTTTAATAAGCACACCATCTCTTTTTTATTACGCACTACAAATAGCAGCATATTACCTCATCACTTAAAGTGCAGATTCTCTAAAAATGTCTTCCAGTAATAACAGTGTGTGTGCGAGTGTCTTCCTTTTGTCTCTGTTTCTTACATTCTGATTGGGATGTTTTGTATGTGCTGAGGCCGGCTGTTTGTTTATCAAAACTACTGTTTCCCTACTGACAGAAAGGTTTAGATAGCTTTAGGGTGTGTTCACACCAAGCATGTTTGGAGCGGTTTATTTGATCGGTTGGCCAGGTGAGAACAATGCCATTCCAACTCAGGTGGCACCAAATAACCACACTGAGACTTGCATTTTCAGGCATCTCTCAGAGAACTGCAGTGCGGTTTGTTAGGAGTGAGAGCATTTTCCAAACCAAATACAGTCAACAGCTCCTTAACATCAGCTTTTATGGGTATTAGGAGATGGTTGTTGACATCTGATAACCAGCAGTTCCTAAAAAGCCTATTATAACAAAATGAACTGAGGGCAAACCACAGTCTGGACTGATGCTCATATTCAGCTATTTCTTCATGTGTTATATAATGGTATGAACACCAGAGACAGCAAAGACTGTGACAAGTTCCTCATGCGTACCTCTGCCTTTCTTACCTGTCAGGTCACCAAAACTCTGTCCAATAAACGAGCTATGTGACTTTTGTTTACAAGCCCTGCTTCTCTCGTAACTGGCAGTGTGAACCTAAATGAAGCAAATGTATAAATGCAACAAAGTCAACCTCTCCACCATGGTTGGGACCAAAGAAAACAAACTGTAGATGTGATCATAACCTCACAAAGAAGTCACACAACCTGCTACAGCTGAGTGTGGCAGTCAGATCCCAAAACAAATAAGTTGTGTCACCGTTATTATTAGTGCCTTAGTCTATTCTTTGTTCTTAAGTAAACATCACTCACTTCTCTGTCCTATTTTCTGACTTTTTTTAATTAATCTCTCTTCCTCTCCCCCTGTCTTTGTCTTCCAGGGAGTTGTCGTGCAGACACCAGACCAGCGTCCCCTTCAGGAACGTCAGAGAGTCGAAGCTCATCTGAGGGATGTAACAGAAGGAGAGAAGCAATGCAATACACTTAACGTTTACATTAAATTTGAAATGCTGCACTGAAAACTTACTAGTTAGTTATGTAGATTAGATGGCCTGCCACTGTTTTGGTCTGGGACCCAAATGAGAAATTTACTCAACCAGGGACCCAAAATAAATTGTCGAAGTTTATGAATCCAAGCTGTAGATTGTCTGAAGGAACCTGCTTTTGTAGCTGAGGTTTTGTAGAGCTGTAAAAAAACAGCTTTGTGACTTATATAGTATGAGACTTTGGGGAAAGAGAGAGTGCATCATGTGCAGAATATTGTGTGTGTGTGTGTGTGTGTGTGTGTGTGTGCGTGCATATGCATGTAGGCCCACTTCTATTTTGATACTACTTCTTGCAGTTTCCAGTTGACCGATAAGTCCTTAAAGACAACTCTGTCTGTGTTTTTATTGTCTTTTTATATAGTTGAAACTAATAAAATATTGATACACTTTCTAATGGTGACTTATTATTTATTTAGTAGTATGTCTGTCTTGGGCTGGGGGACTGCTGTGTTTAAAGTGGGACTGTGTGTGTGTGTGCGTGTTAATGAGCCAATTTTTCATCGGGATTCCAAAACCACAGTCGTCATTATGTAATTATCTCAGGTGTGGGAACTATTTACATTAATTAACACGCACAGGTAGAATGTGTTGACTTGACAGTGTCTGTTTTGCTTTGTTGTCAACTCAATCTGGTTTAATGATTTTTGTTTTTTTTCACTCAGCCACTGAAATTCAGATGTCAGCTGCACGGTGCATCAGTTCAGCTCCAAACACTATTTTTGATCATTATGTCTTCTCAAAAGTGTCATTTAATAATTAAAAAAATCCAGTTGACCTAATTCCAGCACCTTGGTATCACTGTCAGGTTGCACAGCCTCATATTTCCTTTCATTACGTCCTCATGAGTCATTTCCAACATCTTAAAGATATGTTAATTGTGACGCACATTTAGACGACAGCGCTGCCTCGTCTTTTTCTCTGTGAGCACGTGGAAATCACAGCGCTAACCTGCTCTCTGTCGGTTTCCTCTCGGCTGCGGTGTCACGACAGCAGAGCGTGATTTAGTGCCACTATTAATCTGTCATGCCCAGAGAGAAAACAGTCAACTGCACCCGCTCCATGGATGGATAGATGGATAGGTGAAAGGCGTGGGTTGAAATAACTGTTTTGATCCAACACACCGATACTTGGCTCGATGATGGCACGCACAGATCCTATAGAGGTGGATCAAAAAAAAGAGGAGGAGAACTGGAGAAACACTTAAGTAGGAACAGGAGTTGGAGAGAGAGCCAACTAACAACAGAGATTATGGGAGTCAAGTGTGACTGTTGCAATTTCACATTCAAGTGGATGGATTTATTTAAGACGCAGTGATACGAGTGGGCCAGCAATGACGGTTTTTCACTTCAATGGGTTTTTGAATATAGTTTTGGACTGCGAAAATAAACTCTGTGTTTATAGCACTCTATGACAGTCTTACATTTCGTTAAATGAGATAATTTTGACAAATCAACACTGCTTTCACGAATTTTAAAGCATAAATGTAATCGATATTAGTAAAAAATAAATTACAGCAAAGGTTACATTCCTCCAAATGTCACAAACACTCAAAGCTTCAGCTTCAGACAAGCTAGCCACGCTAGCAAATTCAAAAACCAACAATTTAAAAAAAACTACAATTGTAGGAAAAAAACTATGAATCTGTAAATCTACAGTCTAAATTGAAAAGAGCGCGAGTACTACAGTTCAGAGGCTTTATGGCGGACTATTCTGCGTAATGACGTGTTATTGTGCGACAAACCCATTGTAGTTAAAGAGAGTTAGCCATTTGTTAGCAACATACTTTATTACAGCGCATAAAACCTTCAAAATTCACTAATGGGATGTTTAATGGTTCATTTTATCTCACAGAACACAACGTGAATACTTTCTCAAGCTTGTCTTAATCACAGACTTTATTTTCAGGCTTTTAACCAAAACCCCATTCAAATTGTAATCACTTTTCGGCTCAAAAATGCTAACTCACTTCCCGGTTTTAGAACTCAAAACTGGACCTGTCTCTCTTTATCAACCTCCCTCTTTTTGTTTTATCCCCACTTCTCTATCCAAATTCGTCTTCATTTCAACTCCAGTTTTTGTGTCAACACTTCTCTCTCTCCCTCCCTCTCTCTGAGTGAACTATTAAGGTAGTGACCTATTAAAAGCTGTGGAATGTGCCTGGCGGACCCTCTGACCTTGTAATGGTTTGACCCGGTAGTTCAGGATCAAAGACGGCCTGCGCAACCTAGCCGGAGAAGCGGGGGTGGACAGAGGGGTCGCATACCTCTGTCCACTTCCCCTGCGTTTCGAGTTTATGAAATCGTTTGAGAAACATTAGCCTTAACCTACTGCTTAGAGACTTAAAATTGCTGCAATGCGTGGCAAAGTGTACGCTTTGGAACTGGGATTACAGGAATCTAACATTTTTAAGCGATCCGCTTTACTGTAAGACGGAACAAAGATCCCGTTTCAGTCAAACATTAACATTTTGCTGTTTTACTCATAATTCCCTGAAGTCCCTAAAAATATTGTTATCCCGCTGTGGGACTTTGTATTTATTTTCAGGAAGTCTTAACACCAGAACGGTGCAGTAAACACGTCCGCTTATTTGTGCAACATGATTAGAATATATCTTTAATGTTGTACATGATACATATTTATGAAATGCTTTGTCTTTGTGATTTTTCACATGAGGAATCCAGAAAATTGCTGTTTGGGACATCCATGGGAGCTGAAGGTGTTGAGGCACGTAACATATAATTTCCACTTTGTACCTGCTAAACCACATCCTAATATTAAGTTCCACCCCCCCATTTATATTATTTACAGCCCCAAAAATCTTTTCTAATCCGTCCCCTCCTCTTCATCTGTTTGTGCCTTCACAAATGAGGGGGAATTTAGCGGCGGAATCCCCCAAGTGAGCGTAGCTTTCACCTGGATTCACCCATTCAGTCTGTTGCCTATAAACAGCAGGTGGTCCAGATATCGCGCTCCAGTACAAATCTGTAATAAACGAATGCAATCTGTCTAACATCTGTCTCCCCATGTCAGAGACTTTGTCGACTCTGGTTGAACAAACATGGAGAGACAGAATAAGACGGATAGTGTCGGAAAGAGAGGGGGAACATTTAGGTGAGAGGAGAGAGAGATAGAGAGCGAAATAGCAGGAGAGGAACAGGGGGTTAATGATTGCCTCCTGTTTCCCAACATCCTCCCTGTTAAGCTAATCTACAATCACATTCTTTCGTTCCAGAGGAGAGAAAGGAGGAGGAGTGACGCTCTGAACCAGACTCCTGGTGGGTGAGCGGTATGGGTGTACTAACCTGGGAGTGTCTCAGTCCTGGCTAAGGCTGCACTTTCATATTTAATAATAACTTTTAAGTGTTCGCAAAATGCTAAATCATCAAGATAAGACACAGAAATAGTTACACAAGAAGAAGACAGCAGCAAATGCCAAGAAACAACAGTGGGAAGAGAATCATGCAGCTATCATTACATAAAAGCACATGTGAAAAATACATTTTAAGTTATTTAAAGCAGTGATTCTCAACCTTTTTCATATCAAGGACCCCTAATTTAGTCCACATTAGAGCCACAGACCCCCATTTAAACAGTCTACCATTGAGATTTTGTCTCTCGGACCCAAATCTGAGAATATTTTTATTGTTGGATATGATTTGTCCAGAATTCCATGACTATCTGTAGAGATAACAGTGAAACTATGATCAAAACAGTCATTTTTCTACATTCTCTAATTGTGTTAACTTCTTGTAAATGAAAGAATGGAGAAGTTTAACAATTCATCAATTTGCTGGGGACCCCCTGGAACCCCCTCAAGGACCCCTGGTGGTCCCCAGACTCCACGTTGAGAACCACTGAGTAAGCTCATACTCTGATTATGAGAAACCCAGTTAAGATGCCTGGCTTACTCCCATGTTAAACTGGTTACTGTGAAGTAGGGCTGCAACTAACGATTATTTTCATTATCAATGAATCTATCAATTAGTTTTTGCGATTAATCATTTAGTCTATAAAATCTCAAAAATAATGACACATGGCCATCACAAACTTCCAGAGCCCAAACAGATTCTTAAAATTGCTACAAAAAAACACATTTGATAATGATTGTATTCATTTGAAAATGATATGAAACAGAGAAAAGCAGATCTTAGTATTTGTGAGGCTGTAACCAGCAAATGTTTGGTATTTTTTACTTGATAAATAACTAAAAATATTAAAGGTCCCATGTTAGGATGGCAACCCATATGGTGTAAAACAGGATTCCCCTTGCCTCTGTGATTATAAAGGAGTTGGATGTGCTTTCTAAACATGGTGAAAGTATCAAAACTAAATCCACACAATCCATATTAGAAAAGCGAGCCTCTAAACGAGCCGTTTGGACTTCTGTAACTTTGTGGCGTCACAAAGGTTCGCTCATTATCATTTTTGTAAGAAATAATAGACTAACAAAGTGTTTTTTTCAAAGCGGTTGAGCAGTTGTCATTGTTTATTACCGGAGAGTTTTCCCTACCTGTAGCTGCCGGGCCGCGGTGTCTCACGTTTCACTCTTGAAACGGTTAGCCAATCAGAACAGAGGGTCGTTAATATTAATGAGCCTTAAAGACACAGCGACAGAAACAGCCTGTTCTTGGTAAGGCTCAGAGAGATGCTGGAAAATGAACGTGTCAAAATGGATTGAGAGTGTTTTTGGTACATGACACCACACACACAGCTTTGAATGGACCTCAAGACACAAAATAAAACACTGGAAAGCTTTAAGAACCTTTAAGAGATTGGAGAGACTTTTGGGCAGGAACAGAGAGAGTGTTAGAGTCGTCTAGGCGAAAGGAAGTAAACACATGAATGACTTTCTCAAGGTTGCGGAATGATAAAATCAGCTTCATTTTGGAAATGGTTCTTAACTGACAAAAACAGCATAAAGCATAAATGTGTCAGCATAAAAAATGACTCCTCCTCCTCTATTCCTTGGCATTATTCTGCCTGCCTAACAATGAAAACCTATTCAACAACTGTATCAGGGTTGACTGCATGTTAAACCTCGACCCAGTCAGCTGATTGCATCCATTTTGAGGTCAATAACCGGAAAATTGTGCTTGCAAACATAGTTATGTATTGTTGTGACGCTGTATGAACGCCTGGCACATGGATGACCTGGTTCCACTCACACACACACACACACACACACATTTTCAGCTGAATTGATGCGAACTAGGGAGCAGAAAATGGAAACTGGAAGGTCGAGTCTTTCTTACTGTCACATACACACACACACACACATATTTCCAGCTGTGCTGACGAGAGCAGAAAAGGCGAAATGTGTTTTACACTCGTACACACATCTCATAGACACACACACACACACACACACACTGCAGAGGTAATGGGAAGTGGCACAGGACAGGAAGAAGGGCAGCATGTGTTTCCTTCTATTCATCTGTTGGTGATGATGATGATGGGGATGGAGGAGAGAGGGAACATCCTGCTTCTCTCTCTCTCTCTCTCTCTCTCTCTCTCTCTCTCTCGCAACAAATCTGATTCCAGTCCCTGTAACTTGAACTAAGCATGATGAACTTATCTGCGCTCTTTTTTTTCTCTGGTGTTCATGCCAGTTAAGAACACATGAAGAAATAGCTGACTGTGGTTTGCCCTCCCTTCATTTTGCACACACATCATCCTTATCTACATCCCATCTTTCTTCCCTGCCACTCTCAGTTGAACACTGTCTATTAAATGCAGTGAACCCACATGACAACACTTCCTCTTGCATGGCCCCGAGGAGGAGGGCTTGTTTTCCAGCCCAGGATCTCTGTGGTTGTGGTTTCATTTGCAGGTACAAGGTTTGTCTGTGTTGATAGCACGCAAACAAGTCATTGACTCGAGTCCTGAAGTCTTGTTTCAGGTGGTTTCAGGTGGTTTTTCAGTGCAAATCAGCTTGTTTCAGGAATTTTCTTGAAACGGGATATCGATGCTTTTTTCCAGAAAATTCACAAAACAAGTGAAACTGCAGTGGAAACAAGTGGAAGTATCTCACCTCATTGAAGACTGAAAATGAGACTAAATGACTTCAGATTAATATTTTTTTGCCGTCTAGTTTCTGCAGTACTTCCCAGTCTAAGCTTATCACCAATGTGGCTGTAAACCCCCACAACAGCCTGTCCCTTGTTTATCACCTTTTTAAATAATGGATGGTGTAATTTTGTGTCATTATGTCATTAAGCTGCCATGTGAAGACTGTAAACTGACACATAACCCCACCCAGACCCCACTGTAATGAGGACCCACCCTGCCAGGCTGATAGGAAATGGGTGGGCTTGTTTTGATGCCCTGGGCAGGCTTTTCATCGACACCTGGGCGGTGCAATGTAAAAGTAACCCAGGTACATTCTCTCTAAATTTATCGCTCAAATCAACTGTGATAACCACCAAAGGCGTTGTTTTTTTCTCGTCCCTTCAAATACATAATCGTCAAATGAATTGTGATAACATTGAATGGCTCTGTGTTCTTTAAAGCCTTGTAGGCCGCTTCTTGCTGTCGCATTTCATTATTTCCCCTCCGCTTCCCCTCCTTTTGCTCGCATTACACTGTGGCATGACAGCAATTATCAATATGGATGATGAAATACCACACATAGCGCTGTCACAACTGTCCTGTTTTGTAAATTGAACAAGCTTAATGCAACTTTTTTGTGGTAAAAACTGTGCATAAGCTACATCTAAACAGCAAAAAGGGATTTAAAGGTCCCATCTGGTGTAAAGCAGGACTCCCCTTGCCTCTGTGATGATAAAGCAGTTGGATGGTCTATCTAAACATGGTGAAAGTATCAAAACACACGGTCGCCAACTAAATCCACACAATCCATATTAGAAAAGCGTGCCTCTAAACGAGCCGTTTGGACTTCCGTAACTTTGTGGCGTCACAAAGGTTCGCTCATTATCATTTTTGTAAGAAATAATAGACTAACAAAGTGTTTTTTTCAAAGCGGTTGAGCGGTTGTCATTGTTTATTACCGGAGAGTTTTCCCTACCTGTAGCTGCCGGGCTGCGGCGTCTCACGTTTCACTCTTGAAACGGTTAGCCAATCAGAACAGAGGGGTCATTAATATTAATGAGTCTTAAAGACACAGCGACAGAAACATCCTGTTCTTGGTAAGGCTCAGGGAGATGCTGGAAAATGAACGTGTCAAAATGGATTGAGAGTGTTTTTGGTACATGACACCACACACACAGCTTTGAATGGACCTCAAGACAGAAAATAAAACACTGGAAAGTGGAGAATATGGGAAGATATACGGCCTTTCATGTCTTTCATGAAGTGAAAATATGAGGGGATATTTTTGGAACCCGAAATGGTTCTCAAACAAAAGGCAAAAATGCCTTATGAACTACACATTACAGTCAATAGGAAAATCAACTAGTTTTCCCTCAATTCCTAAAAAACTGAAAAAGTTCCTTCAATTTCTGAAAAGTCGGAGACGAGGTTTGTGCAGGATGTTGACCAGATTAATTTCAGAACACGACATGACTTCATCCAGATCTGTATGGAGGGTTGGAAACTGAACAACAGCAGCTCATTCATCCGCTTTCATATTGATAATTGCACCAGTATGACTTCTAATAATAGAATAACTCCATTTGTTCATGGAAACGAGGGCACAAGCTGCAGTGACGTCCTGCTGAAGACACCGTGACTGTAACGCATCACTTTCTGTCTTTCTGTCTTATTAGATTCAAACCCACAACATCGCAACTACTGTATGTGTTATGAGTCTTGGCACTGTGGCCCCATGTTGCCCCAAGTGTTGTCATTAAGTTCAGTTCTAGTGAAATTAAACGTTAGTTGTGTGTGTGTGTGTGTGTGTGTGTGTGTGTGTGTGTGTTCTTGTATTGCTATACTTATGAGGACCTGTCACAAGGACAGAAAGATGAGGAAAGTCCTGCAAAGTGAGGACATTTTGCTGCTCCTCACTTCTTTAAGGGGCTTTCTTAGGTTTAGACTTGGGTTTAGGGTTAGGGTTAGAATTAGGATGTGTTAAGTGTTAAGGTTAGGCATGTAGCGGCAACAATAAAGGTTAGGGAATTACTATAAATGTGTGTGTGTGTGTGTGTGTGTTAGAAAGTGTAAGGCATCATTACCAGGCTTTAATTCCAGTAGTGGATGATTAATATGTTTTTAGCACTCGGCTCTGGCTCCATGTATCACTTAAGAGCCATGACTCCCACCTGTGGGAACTCGTTTAATTACCGAGAGAATGTTCTACACACACACACACTGCTGCAACCTGTTAGTTCTCTTGTTTCTGGGAATATTTAAAAGCTTGGCTTGTTCAATGACAGCAGAATCTAGTTTTAGTCTGATGTTCTTGTATAGTACCTGTAATGTCTCTCTCTCTCTCTCTCTCTCTCTCTCTCTCTCTCTCTCGGTCTCTCTCTCTCTCTCTCACACACACACACAAATCTGGTAAATGTATCCTTCACACACACACACACTCACACACACACACACAGGGGTGTTTGCCTTTGACAGGAGTGAGGAGCGTGAGGTCAAGGCAGCGTCAGGCGGTGTGTGTTGACTCCTGGTTGATGTTTAAGCCACAGCTTACATTACTGCGCAGGGTGGAGCGCACAGTCCGTCACCACAGACCCACCTGCCACCACTCAAACACACTGAAGCAGCCTTTGAGTGTATAACCATCAATAAAATCAGAAGCAGACAATACTGAAATCACTGGGGTTTTGAAGGCCGATAACAACACTAACATGTTTTGATTGAAGCTGATATTTTGCATTGACAATTTCCATGCCACAAAATTCTAAAAAACAATACAAGAATTCAGTGTTTCCCCAGAATTGTATTGTTATCAGGGTGGAAAAGCCTCTGAAACAGCATTTAGACCATCATGGGACACTAAAACTCTCCACTGAAACCCAGGATGATACCAGTACTATACTGCTACTGCAACTATTAATAATCTTGTTATCATTATTTATAGTAAAAACAGAATCTGATCAAAATGTCTCATGAGAATCAATTCAGATTCAGCTTCCCATAGAAAACCAGTGTAGTATTGATCAAGTCTACAATAAATACAGTATGTAATCAATCAAATGTATCCATGATATCAGAGGTGGACCAATCTAAATGACCAATATCTGATTTTTAATAAAAGGCCAATATCGGCAAGCCAATATATCGGTCTAACCCTAATTAAAATACATTGCAAATTTTGAGATGACTTTTAGTATTACATCAACCACACATTAAAAAAAGCAGAGGATGATTGATATTGTGGGATTTGATTTCCTGCGTCACAAATCTATTCCTTTCTATTGGACCGATGATCATACACATGTTCTATTCCGCTCTTAACTGGCCCGGCCCAGCTGGAAAACCAAAGACTAAAATAGTCCAGTGTGTTTCCTCTGTGATCGGCCAGTGAAGGGACGATGGCGGCAGATGAACCGCTCTGACGTTCGCTGCCAGTTTTCCAACACGCTTCTTTGTCTGTTCATCCCTTGTTTTTCCAACAGATGATGCGCCGACCTTTCATCCGATTCTCCTCCCTCTGCCTCTGTCCATCCCTCAACACACACACACACACACACACACACACACAACAAGGAAAACTAAAACAAACTACTCTTCTTTTTCTCTGTCTGTGTCTCTATTCATGTGTAGGATTCAGATCTAAGGATGAAAATTCTACAAGCTGCTGGTTTAGGTTTGACGTCCATGGTGGAAGGAAGGAGCGCTAACATCACTCTCTCAATCGATCCTCTTGGCTCACTTAGGTTTCAATCCAATCAGAGTGTAAGTGCTTGTTGAGAAAACTACTCAAGTGAGAAAGAGCGGTAAAAGAGCACATCGCTCAAAAGCACTCAAGGTTTTAGCTACTTTCAAGATAAAAATCAATGCGATTTTGCGCAGGTTGCACAATCTTCCCCACAAAATAAATGATCAGATTGCTCATTTTGCCGCGGGGGCCTTGCAGATATTGATGGGTCATTATCAGCCCAAGGTTTGGAGAGAGCTCCTTTTTAGCTCATATCAACACAGCTCTAGGATCAGTTATGGGAGGTTAAGTCCAGAGAGGATATTTTACTGTAAATACCAGATCTCACTATACTCACTAATGTCTAAAAATCTAATTTATTTTAAAAAATGAACCAAGCAGGAGTAAAAGCACAGACCTTTTAAACTACTCAAAAGTTGTTTTAAGTGACTAAGAAGCCATTTTACATAATAAAACATCAAATTAAATGTGTATATATTACATGTACATTAATATACAGTATCATACTTTTAGAAATTGTGTCAGAATTTATGTTTGTCTGAGCATCCCAGGATAAGTGAGGGAGGGGTTATTTTACCAGTAGCAAGGCACTACTGAGAAATACACCAGTGAGTGTGACAACATGCCCCGCTCTCCCCTACTTGCCAACTTTGATCAAATAAAACCAACTAAACTGCTGTTTAGTTTTAGGTTTTATTTCCTTTTCATTGAATTAGTTGTTAATGGATTTGGACTGATATACTGGTTTGCTGATATATGGGGCTGATATTGGCCTTTTATTAAATATCAGATTCAGTCCAATCAGCGTCATCAACCTCTAAAATTATGGATATGTTTGTTTGATTGCATATTTATTGTTGAATTGATCAATATTACACTGGTTGTCTATGGGAAGACCTTCACTTGAACTGATTCTAATGAGACATTTTGATCAGATTCCACACAAGTATGCATGAATATCTTGTTATTACTATAATAATTAGTAGTAGTAATATTATCAGTAATATTTCAGTGGAGAGTTTTAGTGTCCCATTATGCTGTTTCAGAGGCTTTTCCACCCTGATAAGAATAAAGTTTTGGAAAGAATGAATGTTTTTCAATTCTTTTGCCCATGAAAATTGTCAAGTTTAAAGATACTGAATATCGGCACAAAATACTGGATATCAGCAGCTTCAATCTAAAAATAGTGGTATCCTTATTGGTCTTAAAAATGTGATTCATATGAATCAGTTAGGAACAAGATTGATAAACATCAGATCAGACACAGAACTCCTTTGTTTGATTCTGTCTGTTTCCTGTTTTCCACGTCTCCTCCACCACTCTGTCTGTCTGTCATAAAACATTGATTACTTCCCCGCCCACCCTGCCTGCGTTCACCTTAATTGAGCGGCGGACGAGTGGAGTGAGAGAGCAGGGGAGAGGAGAGAGGAGCGGAGCGACAGAATAAAATGGAGGAGAAACGAACAGAACAGGCTCGTCGGGTTCGTAAACGTCAAAGCCCGTCTCTCTCCCTCCCTCCCACCATAAATCACTGTGTCTCTCACCTCCTGTTTATCATCCTCTCTCACACTCCTCTTCTCCTCCCTCCGGTTTTGGTTTTCTCACCATTTCTCTCTCTCTCTCTCTCTCTCCCCCCTTCCACCCATCTCTGCTTTCTGGGTAATGAGACACACTGACTAAATCTGACGGGGCATTTCGAGGGCAACGTGCTGGAACAATCCAATGCAGTCTGTGTCTATTTCAAATAAAGAGAGCTCTATTGAATTATATGATATGTCTGGGTGGATTCATTATTTAAAGCTGCACTAGGCAAAATTTGTATGTAAAAATCCAATAATCTGATCGGCCTAAATCACAAAGTGGGGCTGCGACAGAGAAGAGCGTCCCATTCACACTAAGTGAGACCTGTAGATTTTCCCTATTTGCCCAAATGGAAAGAGTTGAGCATAGTCACAGTATATCCAACTCTTTCTCAGGGGCAGTGAAGGTGACTTTCTTTGAGTCTCTTTCTGACCAAATCCCCATTGACTTGTGCAGTATGTGTGTAAACAACGTAATCCACCATGGGACCGAGGGAGTGGAAATTGACCTTAGAACGACTTAATAGAATTAGAATTAATGGAATTAGAATTAATGAAATGAAAATACAGTGTTCCCTCTAAATTTTTTCCCTAACAAGACGGAAATGCTTCTGAAACGCTATTTAGGTCTTGTGAAACTCAAACTTTTTCAGGCAAGGATTGAAGGTGACGAGAGAGAGAGAGAGAGAGAGAGAGAGAGAGAGAGAGAGAGAGAGAAGAACACTCTTCTGTTTGAGTATGTTTGAATGAGTGCATATGCATGTAAGTCTGTGCGTACATGAATCTATGCATTGACGTCAACAGTGCCATTTTAATGACAGTTGTGTTGCCATAGAATGGAATGCATGCAGTGTTGTTGATGTCCAATCAGATATAACTATCTCTGCACTTTATCTTTTGTCAACTTAACAGTGAATACTATTGATTGTCAAGTTTAAGAGCTTTAGATAAAGCCTGATTTGACATTGAGTTATGTGTATGTGATATGGTTTAAAGTAGTAATCCATGAGATCCTGTTTTGTTTTTTGTCTCACCTGTCAGTCAAACAGTGTGTCCAGTACTGTGACGTCTTTCTCCTTGGATTTTCTGTTGATGCAGTTTGAGTTTCTCTTTTCTTTGTCTGTTGAGCCATGGTGGCTATCACTGCTCATGCTAACTACCCAGTTCTTCTTCTGTTTTTTTCCCCAGGAAAGACCTAGCAGACAGCGGGTGTTTAGAACAGCAAATGTAAAGGTTTTCATGAACTGGATATGGGTTGAATCACTATTGTGTTGTATCAATTGGTGATAGAGAGTAGCAGAACGAACATTTACTTATATGAAAATGTCACAGATTTTTACTTTAAATGAATGTCCTGGTGGCACAACTAACATAATGCTAAAAGAAAAGTGTTCGTCCTCTCTCTCTCTCTCTCTCTCTCTCTCTCTCTCCCTCCCTTACATACAAACACATGCCCACTAATGCACTTTGACTTGCTCTTGACTGTTGTCACCATGATGTCATCCCCTCAGTAAAATGTACAATTACATCCCCTCCTCACTGCCCTCATCGGTTCATGTCTTAATCCACTTTGACGCGGCAGAACAACGGCCCCGGCCTGACAAGCTGTTTCTGCTTAATTATTCATGATCTGACTCTCTCACTTGTGTGTAGACTATATGAGGGACTTGGATTTGTCCAGAGACACTGATAGAGAGGCTGATAGACAGTTTGGACAGCCTAAAAAAAATGGCTAATTTTCAGATTTATGTGAATTGAATGGGATTCATTCTTGTTAAAGGGTCACAAATCATTGCATCATTGGCTCTGGGTCTATCTCATGGGTTAAGTGCTGCACACACTAATGCCTGGGGGTAAAAAAAAAAAAATGTCTAAATAAATAATATCACTGATGAGCTCTTTAAATCATAAGGTCAGTGACTTGTTACTTAGGGGTCGGTGCTCTATATAAGCTGTGATAAAAGGTTAATGAAGAGGAGGATCTAATATGTCATGGTCAATGCACAGGGCATATTAGCGTATGATTGGTGTGCTACGCAAACCTTTTGTTATATATGTGAGAAATTATATTTGGCTAAGTCTATAACTTTTGTGTAGGAGATTGGTGGAATTTCCATGAAATATGATACAAAAATAACATACTGTTTTGAGCTACCAGGCACTATTTTCCCTGTTTACATAGGAAGTTAATGTGATGGGAGACTGTTTACAGCTAAAAATCATTGCACGGCGGATGAATACGTGGTTGCTCACCTGAAATAGTTCCAAAAATAAACCTTAGGCTAAGGCCATATAATAAAAATCACTAACAACTTTTTATTAGTAAAAGGTCTTCTTACTTTGTTGGCATGGCTACCTGTTAGCATGGAGCACTAGAGCCAATGATCTACCAGGGACACATGGATGATTTTGGTGGCTGTGTTCTCCTCACTTAACAGGGAAGTTGCCAATGGGACAATCTCTCCCAAAAACTTGCGTATTCCTTTGAGGAAGGCCATTTAAGGACAAAGCAGCAAGGTGAGGTGTGGGTTTCACTCTTATCTCAGTAGCTGATGGTTGCCAGGCAATAGTGGCTGCAACACACACACACACACACACACACACATAAAGCCTATCAGGCCATCGAAAATAAAGATATCTTTGTGTTTTCTTTCCCATTTTCTCAAGATCCACTCCATTAAATTCCTTCATTTAGGGTTTTAATTTAACTAGGGTGCAGTGCTGATGAGGTATTTAAATGTCCAGCAAAAGAAAAAAAAAGTTAAGCCACATCTGTCGCCAGCTGTGTGACCAGCAGGTGTCCCTCTCTGTTGGCAACACACACACACACACACACACATACACACACACACACACTGCGAGAGCTTAGCACGACTATAACCAACTGAATCCATTCTCCTTTTCTCCCTTTTTAATTTCTTGTTTGTTTTAAATACCTAATTTCTTGACATTTAAGAGTTTGAGTTAAAGAAAACGGACGGCACCCTTAACCCCCACCACACACACACACACACACACACACGCACACACCCCTCCCCCCTCATCCCATGACATCAGATCTGCTGTGACAGTATCTAGTGAACAGAAACAGGTTTTCATGGGAGAGATGGAGCAGAAACCCAGACCCATGGATACATGGATACACTAAATGGTCGAGTCCCCAGAATGCCCCGCCGGCTATTTTGATCTTTTTTAATTCGTCCAGATTAAGAAGCGCTGATATTGTTTTTAAAAATAATGCCAATGACGCCAGCTGTGCATGTGATTTGGAGGACACACAAACCCCAGTGTGACCGTCTCGCTCCTGGCATTGCGTACACTGCACACACACACACACACACACACACACACACACACACACACACTCCTGTCTGTCTGCTGGAACCTCTGCGGGGATTAACCCCACACACACGAATGCACGTGCACACACACACACTATCCTCTTTTGTCTGAGCTGGACAGCTGTTTGTGTTTGCCGTTCACCCTCTCTCTCTCTCTCTCTCTCTCGCTCTCTCTCTCTCAGTCTGATGCACTCAGGGAAACTCATATCGTTTGTTGTGTAGATTTTGTTTTCCACATTGCTTTCTTTAAGACGTTTTCCATCCATTCTTCATAGTGTCACTATTCTTACACCCTATGCTCCATAGAGTGGTAGCGACTGTAGAAATCCTCCCAACCTGCATGTATCCTTTCCAAATCATTCTTCTTACATACAGCTGTTCTTTAGGAGAGTGGCTCCGTGGTCAAATTACCATTTAAGTGATGAGAACACAGACACCAAAATCATCCATAGGTCCCCGGTAGATGATTGGCTCTGCTGCTCCATGCTAACACTTTAGCTACACTATGTTGAGTGATTAGTAGGCGACTAGCATTATTCTAAAAGTGAGAAAATTAGAACTTCTAGTTCTATAGATAAATCATAAGTAATCTTAAATGATATGTGATGAAGTCTGGCAGTTTTGTGCAGGAGATTGGTCAAATTTACACAAATTTGCACATAATATGAAACAAAAATGATGCACTGTTTTGAACTTGAAGGGACTACTTTCCCTGTTTCCATAGGAAGTGAAGAGAGTGGCTGTTCACCTGAAATAGTTCCAGAAATATGGCTGGCTAATTGAGTTAATGATATTTCATTTTTTAAATATATGAATCTACAGGCCATATAATAAAAACTGCTAACAACCTTTTATTACTAAAAAGTGAATTTTTCTTACTTGGATAATGCAATAGTGTAGCTAAAGTGTTAGCATAGAGAACTGGAGTGAATGATCTACCAGGCACACATGGATATTTGGATATCTATGTTCACATCACTTAACAGGTAAGTTGGCTAATGGGTCAGTCTCCCAAAAACTTGGCGTATTCCTTCAAGATGGAGCAATAGCATCAGCAAAACTAGCTAGCTGGCTTTGTCTTGATGCAGCCTGCTAGTGTTATCTGTGTCAGTCTGTGGTCATATAGCAGCTTATGGGGATACTTAGTCACAAGCTGCAAACTAATACCCTTTATGGTACCACACAGATAAACACACACACACACACACACACACAATATAAAGTTCACACAAAACACATCAATGCTCACATGTATGGGAGCGCACACACTTAAATTGCATGCTGGCACATTAACACACACGCGCAAACACTCACATAAGCTGTATGCTGGCTCAGTCAACACATTACCATTCATACTCATACACACACACACACACACACACCATGTATCCCCTGCAGCCTCCGTTTCCAGGTCCGGTTATATAAACTCCAGTGTTTTCGGTAGAAAGATCTGAGCAGCTGCTGCTAACTGGCCTCATACCACCCCACACTGTTTCTGCCAAACACAGCACCAGGGGGTCTCACACACACACACACACACACACACACACATACACACACATACACACACATACACACATAAAGATACAATACTAAAACATGGTTGCATAACCTAGCCATATCTCTCTCTGTCGCTCTGTCTTTCACTCTTTATCTCACTCTCTCTCGGTCATACACACACACACACACACGCTGAAAGTATCCCCTGCAGCCTTCCATGTCCAGTTACATAAATTCCAGTGTTTTGAGTAGAATGAATGGCCTCACACTGCCTCTGCCAAGCATGGCACCAGGAGGTCACACACACACACACACACACACACACACACACACACTGACCTGTGTGGTTTGTGACCACCTAAGCCACCTACCAGGCATCGGCAGCTATCTTAATTTGTTTTTTGCTTGCTTGTTTGTTAATTCATTTGTTTGTTTGTTTTGATTGGTTGATTTTAATTCATTAATTTCATCTGCACTTTTGTCTTTATGCCTTTTAAGATGAGACAACACTTTAAAAATCCCTGTGGGGAAATTGGACGTTTACAGCAGCATCGTATACAGTAAATTAGGGTTATATAAACATACATAACAGACAATTTGAAGTCAAAGTCAAAATGTATGAATGAAAATTATGAAAGCGAATGGAATGCAGCATTACATAAGAGGGTGTGCAGAATAGAAGCAATGGCAGCAGCAATACTTTTTGAGACAAAAAAAACGAATAAAAAATATTTACGAATATATATATATATAATTAATATATATATAATATAATATATATAATATATAATAATATATATATAATATATACGAAAATATACCAAAAATATGAAATACTTAATATAATAATAACTAATATTATAGATATATAAAAAATCTATATCTATGCATAACAAAATATGAGAATATGGAGAAAAACAATATGTGAAATTGAGGCATATACAGTATACATGTGCAAAAATGTTCTCATATTCACAATAACAAGAATATAGAGGGTCATAAATGTGTACAGAAAGTGTCTATATTATATATTGTGTCTTTATCTAGAATGTCATTTATATATAAAGTAAATGAACTAAACTAAACCTATAAGCAGCAGCAGCAGCACAGCATGTTAAAAGCAGCACTTATGCAAAAAATGCTGACGTCATCGCAACATGTGAGGAAGATTTAGATCTGATCATGAAGGAAATAGTTAGAACCTGTTGCTTGAAGAGTTTGAGAAGAAGAGAGCAGAGAGGAGAGAAAGATAGACTGAGAGGGAGAAAGAGGAGAGGAAGAGACTCTTGATATCAAGCCAACACCTCACAGTGTAACTGAACTGAGAAACTCTCCAAGGACGAATAAATTAAACCAATCATACATCAGTTTGATTGTGGATGAATTAACGAGCCGGTGGACACAGCCAGGCGCTGATGAATTTAACAACCAGTAAACGAGCACCCAGATGAATTAAACAACCGGTCGGTGTAGGACTGGATCAAGTGACAGCAGGCAGCTAGACTGACGCATTTGCATGAGATAGAGATCAGCAGGCTGATAGTCAAGTGAACTGGAAGACGCTTCCTCGGGGAAAACTTCTTACGTCAGCCTGAAACTTCACATTTTTTAGTTTTGCTTTGGTTAAAATAAGCAAATCATAACATATAGGTATCTTTGTCATTATGTTACAATATTCAAAGAGTATGAAACACATGGAATTTCCTCCAGAGTCATCAATACTGAAAATGTAAGCTCTCATGATACTGTAAAGTTACATAAAAAACATCCACAAAATGGCTTTTATGTATAAAAGTAAACACAAATGGATTCAGGAATATACTTACCGTATTTCTACTAATACACACATTTTCCAGGAATATAGAGGAATATGGAAGTGAAAGTGTACCTCCAGACACAGCGATGCCCTGTGCACCAGCTCCGTTCCGGGCTTTTTCCTCTGTATTCAGGGTGCGGCGTAAATCATCAAAGAGACGCATCGCTGTCTGTCGTAACAAAGGGAAAACCGGCACAAAATTTGAGTAATTACAACTTTCATAAGGAGAAATGTCTGGAATTCCGATAGTTACAGTCTGTCAGTGATGCAGTCAGCTGGAGGAAAGCCTTATTACCTTATTGTCTACCTGAAGGTGTTTGATTGATGCATTTGACTTAACAGCTCATCAGTTTAACACTACCTGTATCTACCTGAATATACAGATTACAGCTAGAGATTCCCTGAGTTTTCTGTTATCAGAAAGCCTGAATGTGCTGCACAGTTTGAATTAAAGCATGTGTTGTGATTTATCATTAAAAGCTATTCCATGTGGGAAATAACAACAGGTATGCATTAGTAAACAGTAGTATTAATATTAACTGTATGGCTATTCAGGTTTGTGTTTCATCCTGTCATAATTAATGCAAGCGTTCACGCAAGAGCGATCAGGAAGAGACCGACACACACACACATGCAAAAACACACTCCGATTCACTCACACACACTCACACTCACACACACACACACACACACACCTTTCACCGTGAAGCATTGCGGCCCAGTGGAATGCAAAGTATCTTTTCATCTAAAAACCATTCCTGAAAACCCCAACCCTGTTTTTTCCTGCGTGTGGAAAAGAGGTTTTGGCCGAAGGGAAGGTATGTAAAAAAACACACACACACACACACACACACATATCTCTCACACGTGTCAGTCGCGCTGAATAAAGCCACATGACGAGCGTCATAGGTTTTTGCTGTTTATTTCAACACTAACAGTCATGTTTCACAATGCGCTGACGGGGCGTTCAGATGCTGCTGTCTGAGCTCTCTGGCTGATCTAAGAGCAGTCGGTCTACAAAGAGCCGGCTGGGTGTCATGGAGCGAAAAGCCCCAACTGTCCCCCAATACTACATGAAACTCCATAGCAACAGTATCAGTCTCTTCTAAAGCCTGCTGGTGTTACAAACTTATGAATCCTCACCATGTTACAGTTAGAAAGTCAAAAAATACAGAATAAGATGTTATGATGTAGTTGCTGTTTTTCCTTTTTTTTTCTCGATGCAATTCCTGGAAGTGCATGCCAGGAAGCACAGTTTGGGCTAATATTGCTTTGCGACATTTATTTTCCAGGATGTAAGAAGTGAATGACAATAGAGGCTTTAAATAGGTCAGCGTAGTGCCACAGCTTTTACAAGAGAGAAGACTCTGGGATTACTGAGTAATAAAGCCGGGTTTCCCAAAAGCATCTTGAAACTCTTTTTACAGGTGTTTGCAGACTGACTTGTCTCTTGTCAGGGAAAAAAATAAGAGTTTAACCAATTTCTCAGACAGTGAAGTACTCTTTTGTTTCTCTATACACCAGAAATCATTGTATCACTTTGACGTTTCAATCATATTTGCATCCAATTATGTTATGCTAGTCTGGTTGGGGTGTGAATATAAGGTCAGTTCATTAGATACAAGCATAATTCAGTCAGAACCATAGACTACTAGACTTAGGGCTGGGCAAGATGGTTAAAATCAATTATCACCATAATCATAAGGATTTCTTTCAATATTGATATATATCGCGATATGGATCACGTATGCAAAATCACGTCAAATAATCAAATTAATGTTCATCCCATTGAACTGAACGGTAATGTTAGGTGTGATGTCAGACAAAACGGACATTTTCAAATAATATTCCTTAAAATGGACTTCATTTTGTCAGTTTTTTTTTCTAATTGCTTGTTCTCATCAATTTAGACAGCAGAATTGTGCTTCACGATGTCCCCAAATCATATCATCACCATATGATTCCACTGAAAGACGATATATGATAATATCGAATTATCACCCAGCCCTAACTAGACTGCAGCTATTTTAAGTGTAATCTCATGCTTTTAATTTCTAGTGTATTCATTTTTCTTATGAGTTGTGCATTGCCATCAATCCTGCTTCTCCTTATGATACAGCAAGCAATACCTTAACTTTGACCTTAATGTAAACACAGTGCTTTCCTTGTCTACTAATAGAAAATGTTAATCAAAGCTGAGTGAGAAGATGCTTTTCAGAGAAACGAGCCCCTCATCCTTTAACCATCAGAAAGGCCAAACTGATGCCAGATCAGCAACACATGGCTAGATTTAAACAAGTGCAAAAAAAAATAATCTGAATCTGATGTTTTTGTACTGTAAATCCGGCCTGTGACACTTGACAAATACAGGACAGAGTGCAAGCAGCTGATCCTCCGTCCAGCTCTGCAACCCCATTAAATAAATATGACTCTTTGCTTTGTGCTTGAGAGACAGACACAACATCTATACTGTGAGGAAAACATCAAGCCATCTATCAGCTCTGCTTAGCGGGCAGAGCTGGGGTCAGTGGTTCTATTCCAATTCAAAAACAATCCAGCTTCATTATGCAGAAACAAACAAGTGATTAAAAACGACTTGACCGACACAAAAGTTAGAATACTGAGCAGATAGTGCATTTGCAGCTGACTTGTCTATCTGTATAAGGGGGTTGATAGCAGACGATACCTGGCAGCACATTAAGGTACACTTGATGATGACTCTTTAAAGGAAACCCCTCTATTGACTTAACAGTGTGCCTTTGCCATAACACTTACACTTCAGTCGTTCCAGCTAATAATCAATCTGACAAAATGTTACGAAGTCTCTGTACACCTTTGATCAAGTATACCTTAATGTTAGTTTCTCACTGTAGGCTATGGACTATAAGTGGCTTATTATAATACTCTAGGCTATTCCTCATAATATGTGATACTTTATTGATCCCAGTAGGGAGATTCTCTTTTCTCTTGCCCTCCTCTATAGGGAGGTCAAAGGTCAGGGTCAGCTAGAAAACAGCAGCCCTGCAGCTGGTAGGGATTCAGTGTCTTGCTCAAAGACACTTCAGCAAGACGGACACATGACTTGAACCCCTGTCTTCTGGTTTAAAGATGGTCTCGCTAACCGCTAGGCCGCCCTGCTCCTGCTAGCTTAATGTGCAACCACTACATATAGGAATTATTGCTATAGAATGACAGCGTCCATATTGAGGTGCGTTTTGAAGAGGGGAGAGAACAACATTCCCCCGGTATTGCCAACACTGATTTCACTGCCCCTGAGTTTGTGGCATTTGCATAAATATGTCTCAGTTAGTCTATACCAGCGACTCGCACACCGGGGGGTTGTCCGAGTCCTGGCTGTGCATGGAGCTCAGGCCGGTGTCCGAGTCCTCGTCGTTCGTGTTGCAGGTCTTGGACAAACCCCGGGCCTGCTCCACCCAGCCGCCGCTCTTCTCCGCCGACACCGGCTCGGCCTCGGCCTCGGCGCTCACCGCCCCGGCCTCCGCCTTACCGTCGTCGTCGGTCCCTTGGTGATTCACCTGCTCTATCTCCATGGTTTCAACTTTGGCCAGCAGATCCAGCAGTTCGCTCTCCTTGGCCTCCCAGAGTGCCAGACTCAGGTCCAAGTCGCCCTTCATGCCCTCCAGGTCGGTGTTGAGCCGCAGGCCGATGTACAGGCTCGTGTCCAGCTGCGTTTTGATCCGCTCCTCCTCCAGCGCGAGCTCGTTCTCCGACAGGCTCTCCACGTCCGCTTCCACCGCGGGCGCGGCGGCCGGAGCGGCGGACGCGGCGAGGCAGATGTCCACCGAGTCCGCGAGGCTGTCCGTGTCCTTTCCCGCGCCGGCTCCTCGCTCCTCGCGCCGCCGCTTCATCCACCGCTGGTTGAGCTCCTCCTGAATCTCCCCGGTGATGCTCTCCACGAGCGCCTCGCGCTCCGCCAGCTCCTCCTGCAGCCGCACCACCTCCTCGCACCTGCGCGCGTACTCCTCGAACTGCGCGAGGGCCTCGGCCGTGCAGCGCGCGTCCTGCCGCTCCGCTTTGCGTTTACAGTCCGAGGCGGCGGCCGGAGCCTCCGAGGAGGAGGAGGAGGACTCCACCATGTATGTGTCCTGCACATAGTTCACCCCGTGCCTCTTGATGCGGTCAAAGTGCACTTTGGCCTCGTAGCGCTCGATCTCCCTGTCCAGCTCCTTGATCCTGTGGATCTGCTGGCGGATGGTGTGGTCCTGGGAGATCACCAGGTGCACCAGCGTCTCCATCTTCTCCACGGAGCCCTTGTCTTTGGAGACAGCCTCCTCTTTCTTTTTGTTCATCTTATCCAACTTTCTGAAGGCTTTCCTGACGATGCGCCTCTGTTTCTCCTGCGAGAGGTTCGCGGCGGCAGCGGCGGCGGTCCAGCAGCTCCTGGCGGTGCCCTTCAGCACCCCGCCGGGGCCGCCGCTCTCCCGGCTCTGGACCACCCGGGCCTCGGCGCTGCGGGGCCCGTTGTTGGGCAGCGACGCCTCGTTCTTCACCAGGACGAAGCGCACGTTCTCCTGCTCGTCTCCCCACGCGCTCCACAGCCGGAGGATTTTGGTCTTGTTGGGTAAAATCCGCTCGAAGCCCCTCCATTTCTCCACCACGCAGTAGGACTGCGGGGCGCCGGACAGCATCGCCGCCGAGGCGCCCTGCCGCAGGTTCTGGTCCTCCAGCAGCACTTTGACCACATCGGCGCAGGTGGTTCGCTTCGACAGGCCGGACACCAGCTTCTCCTCCCGGCAGACCCACACCGAGACCTTCCCCTCGTCCGGCTCCATCTCCGGTTCGGCTCAACTCGGAGAGGAAAAAAGTTACTTCAGTGAATCCTGTGTGTGTGTGTGTGTGTGTGTGTGTGTGTGTGTGTGTGTGTGTGTGTGTGTGTGTGTGTGTCGCAACTCAGAATGTAAAGCCGGTTGTAGAAAGCCTTTAAATCTCTGACTCCATTCTCAGCTGAGTTTAAACGGCATAATATGAGGAAAAGGATAACAGTCATTCAAAACAGTCTCTCCCAAATAAGTTTAGCGCTCCTCTCGGTGTTTATCGGGTCCCACTTCAAAGCTCGCAAGTCCGAACAAACCCGGTGAAGGACTGTCAAAGTTGTCGGTAGAGAAATTATATCCGTTCATGTTATTCCAGCGGTAGGTGCCTGGGCGGACTACCGTCTTTTCTTCCCGGGACTTCATCCCTCTCTCTCCCCCGGAGGTTTGGTCTCCCCAGCCCCGCGCACTGGCCCGGAGCGGAGAGGAGGAGAGCGGAGAGGAGCGTCCTTCCACCCCGGTAGGCGTGTGTTACTCTGCCGTGTGTGTGGGACAAAACAGGACAGGCAACGACAGAGACACGCCTCCCTCTCCCTCTCCCTCTCTCTCTCTCTCTCTCTCTCTCTCTCTCTCTCTCTCTCTCTCTCTCTCTCTCTCTCTCACACACACATTCTTTCACACAAGGACACCCAGACTGAGATAATGCAAGAAAAATACAACACACAATAAAATCTCCTCCAGTGGGCTACAGATTGCGTTTGATGTGGGCGTGAAGACAAGGTTGCGTGATTATTGTTTGATCTTATAATAAATATATAGAGAAAAAACATAAAGAGTTTGGGAAGTTCATGGCCATGTTGACCTGACACGCAATCCTGGATCTGCGCTCCTATTCACACTATTGATTATATGTGTGATAGTATGCTGTCCTACAAAAGGTCAAAGGTCATGACTTGGGTTTAGCTTTCTTATCAGCAAAAATTATACCCATAATCTCTGAACCAAATAATAGCTTAGGATCGGATCTCAGAGATGCTTGATTCTTTCTTATATAGATTCTCACTTTCACATACTGTATATCTTTAAAGGAGAAAATACATGATGCAGCTACACTGTTGTATGTGTGGTATATATGTGTTTTGTAGGGTTTTTGTTCAGGGTGACTGAAAAAACAGGGAAAGATTGGTTGTCAGTTTTACAAAATCATAATATGTTCTATTTACTCAAAGAAATGATGTTTCTACTCTTTAAGCTATATGCAATCAATTACAATTAATTCAATAATTTGTGTTGCTTTAACACATTTCAATTATATGGAACCAATGTACAATTTTTTTTTGAGTAAATCCAAAGACCTTTTTTTCCCCCAGTGAAGTCCCACAGAAACCAGAACCAGTGAGTCAAACTCCAAATTTGATTTTGATGAATCATCACGCCCATGCTAAAACTGAAAGAATCCTCATTCCATTGACTTATTATAGAACAGCATGAGTATATGAGTTTTGGGAAACCCAACCAAGACCAGTTCAAACTGAAACTAATTTGTGACCAATACCAAAGCAGAGGGCTAAAGTGAAAACACATGAAAATCTTACTCTGCAGTGTCTCACACTGTGCATTATTATCCAGCAGCATAAGTCTAATCCCTACACAGCTGAATGTATTAGATGATGATGCTTTAAACTGGCCATAAGCATAAAGAAATCCATCAGAGGTCTATTATACTCTGCAGATTCTCCATCATCTGTCCTTTCAACCGTTTCAGCCCTACAAATGCATATAGGGTTGATGAAACTTGTTATAAAAAAAAAAGGATTTATCTGCATTAAGAGTGTGTGTTCTATTTGTGTGTACATTAGTGCCAGGTTTCCATCCCCCGCCACACACCACTGCTCTATCTTTGCGTATAACCTCATCTAACCCGGAGTGATGGCATCAGGCCAGGTATAAACCCAGCTGGGAAACAGCAGGTTTTCATAATGCGCCCCCCCCCCCACCCCCCCACCCCCCCACCCCCCCACCCACACACACACACACACACACACACACACACACTACAGTTAATGCATGCATGCACACGCACACATTCAGACACAAACACGTTACACACAAGCATGTACACATCTACACAGGCTTCAAACACACACACACACTCACAGACAGAAGCATATGCACATGCACACACATTCAGCACGTGCATCACACACACACACACACACACACACACACACACACACACACACAAGAGATTTGGATAAAGAGGATTGACGTCCGACTGCTATCTCTGGGATGAGAGATAGCAGAGAATATTCCCCCCCCCCCCCCCCCATCTTTGATCTTATTCCCTCTGAGGTCATCAAATCTGTCTGACTCATCCAAAACTAATTTGGAGTTTTATTTATCTCAAAAGCATATTAATCAGAATTAGTGCTGCGTATACAAATGCATGCATTTCAAACCTATTTTTTCCTGCATTAAAGTGATGATTCCATGGATAAACAGCTGTGTTACTGCAGGTAGACAGGGTTTTGGGTTCATTTCTTTGAGTAGAGCTCCCCCTGGTGTTCATAAAGGATAATACATCTTTGAAGCAGAAAAACCCTTACTGGACCTAAACAGAGGGCTCATTTGCATAAAAAATATTGTGGATTGATGAATCTGGGCAAAGAAACCAAGAGCACAGGTTGGAACTGACCATTTATTTAAACTGAATAGCATATGCGTACAAAGTTTCTACAAAGCTAGAAAATATCTAACATTATACTTTTAGCCATGAGGGGGGGGGGAGTTACAAAGCAAAGATCAGACCCTGTGCAGTACCAATAGACACACATGACTAGGTTTCGGATTTTCCTAAATGTACTCTCTTCGCAAAATAGGATAAACATTAGAATATCAAAGATATACACAACATCTGTAATAAACGTTATTGTCACCTTTATACAAAGCACCTTATCAAAAAAACACCTCAGCGCACGGACAGATATTCCTGCGAATGCGCCGGAGCAAAAATATTCAAGGCCATTTTGGAATTGATTACAGACAGGTTTATATTATGTGCCACGTGTGGTTTGGAAAAGACGATATACACACACATCCAACTTGCAAGTACAAGACAATATTAACAACAAAGACGATAATGATTCATAAACTTTCCAACTGAATCCACTCCAACAGCTTTAGACATTGTGCGCGCGTTGCTTTTGATGATGTTTATGTCTTGAGAACGCACTACTTTATTAACGTGAGCACATTCTCCAATAGGTTAGGTCGGGTGTGGTCTCTGGTCATTACCAGTAAAAGCCTACAATTGAGTCTTTGTAATATTTTAGAGACATTTAGAGCATTTCAGTGGCATCACAGTTTCCAGTGGCATTCACAATCAGGCCGCACAGGGCTTATTCAATGTGATGCAGTTAACAGTCCAAACCAAGATGATAAGAGGTGTCCAGATATGCTTGGAAAGGCAATGCGGTTGTATTCTCTGTCTTGTAGTGGTCTTGTATAGCTTGAAAGTGGATGTAATAACTCAAATATGTAAATTGAATTATGTGACACAGGTGTAATCTGTACTTATTACTCTGAATTTTAGAACAACCCGCTGTTTCATATCTAATCATATCACTCCGCACTCAAGAAGTCCGGTTGATTTGCTTGACTTCTAATCAAATTAACTAGCGACACCTGGTGCCAAAAAGACGTTACTCCTTGGTTACTGCAAACAGACACTGCTAACTAGGTTAGAAACATGGAAGATTTTCAGCCCATTTTCCAATACTACGTTACTTTTAACTTATTCGGAGAGCACAAAACCTTTATAGTTAATAGCTGGACGAAAATCTTAGTGGATTTGTTTACGTTGCTATGGTTACAGTTCTGCTACAGTGTAGCATGGACGTTAGTTTGAGACGTTTCTGTGGTTGCAGTCCTGTGGAACTATGTTTTTTGGCGGAAGCTTGTAAATTAGGCTGCTTTAGTTTGCAAATCCATATTTCGTGTCAAATGATGAATGTCTTTGGTAAATAGCTGTGTGATAAACGGGATAATGTACAGGCAGCCGGTCATTATTGCAAAATATGTTATCCCTTACATTTTACATATTGGTGTATTGGTGTGAAGGGCTATGGTCTGCCTGCCAATGTATGTTGTGTCCGTATTTTACTGAGGACAAAACACTAGTAGGGTGCTGGGGACTTCCGAAGGGGGTTTTCCAGGACTGGAAGCCACCTTTCCAACCAGAATGATTCAACAAAGGTCTGGCAAATGATCTTGCTTGGTTGGAGAGGTGTCTCTAATCCTGGGAAACACCCTCCACCATGACACACCAGCCCACAGGAATCTGGTCTCTGTCAAAATAGTGGAGTCTTGGACACAGGTAAACTTGATTCTTGTGATCTAACCAGAGCAGAATCACACAGCGTTTCCTCTGTAGATCTTCTGGACACCACATAGCATCACAGTTGGTCACATAGGATAATCCTGGGAGTCCTGGTACCATGTTGATAGAAAGATGATCACTACTCAATCTATTTTTTTAAACAAATATAGCAGTGGCACACAAGCATCCAGTATTCTTTGTGTGGCACATGAAGCCTTGGAGCCTCATTTAATAAAATGCATGTTACTTCATCTTCAGTTTTGATCTTTGTATATGAAAAAAAGCTGTGCACACAACTTCCATCTATAAATAAAACACACAGCCGCCCAAAACAAAATACAAAAATGTTTCCAATCATATTCCAATATTCCATCCAATCAGATCAAATCTATTAATAAGGGACTTCATCTGTTTCAATTATTTTAGAGCAGGGAGCTGAAAACTACTAATATGCAAGTCATAATTTATAAATAAATGCTGTGTACAAAGCTCAATTCACTCGTAGTTATTTTTATAAATAAGGATTTGTGCCACATATACATGTAACACATACATACAAATACATGTAAACAGCCTAAAGATACCAGGCTAACATGAACTTTTCTCATTGACATTCTATGAGAAATTTAGAAAAAGTTATTCTGAGATGCTTTAGGATGACAATGAGGAAATATTTGACCAGGAAATACAGAATTTGGATTATTAGCCCTCAGGTTTACTTGACACTGAATACTGGAGCATGTGATGCCCACATTTCCACGACTTTTCTAAACATTGTCTGGAAAAACATCAAATTCAAATCAAATTCTCAGGCTTTTCATGACCGTATGAACCCTAAACAGAACTGAAATAGAAATGTCTACAGCCGTTCCCAACCAAAGGCACTTCATGCTACTGAGCATGGCACGGACAAACCACCAATCAACACCTAGTATACTTTATCAACAGTTTTTGGTTTTGATAAGCAAGGTTAAGTTATAATGACTTATTTCATTCTGACATATCTCCCTGGAAGAAACTAGTCCTACTGACGGATTAAAGGGAACGGTGTCTTGAGCCATTTGAATGGCATCTATAGTTGTAAGAACATAGGTGTTACGATGCGATTAGCATGCTGTCGGCTTCCCTCACATCTACAGCTCTCAGTTCTACGGTTTCCAGTAGTATCACATAGTAATGATAAGGGACATCCTAATTTGTAATAGTGATGTAATGGCACTGGCAGAAAGAAAGTGGCATTTCAGGCTTGAATACATCACTCAATGTGGACATAGTAAAGTTCAATTAAGTGGTAGAATGAGAAGATAAAGTGTTCAGAATATTGAACTACCATATGCTGGATTTCTTTCCTTTGAGGGGATGTGAAGTGAAACCTGATGGGGAAATCCAGTTCAGCTAGAGGATCACAGGTTTAAATGATAATGTATAGTTTGTAAGATTCATCACAGTGCTTCCCAATGGACTGATCATGATATAATGCTTCAATTTGATTGATATTGAAAATGGTATCGACTTATCTCTAGCTAGTAACAACAGAGATGAGGACTCACCTGTTGCACAAAAAGGTACCTGAATCGTTCAATCTTAATTATAGTTTCTTATTAACATCATTTTTGTAGATAGTGTTCCTGGAATTAAAATATAGTATATATGCTACTATCAATAATTAAATTTCCCCAAGTTTATACGCTAACATTTTTTTTTTAAAGAAACGTACAAAAAGGTAAAAATTAGATTTCTTCTCTTTGGGATAAACCTCTTTTTTGTGCAAGAGTGCGGCTCGCACAATTTGAGTATGCAATCGCTATCTGTACAAAACCAGCTCTATACTGTCGCTCTCCTCGTTATTATTACCATAGCTCCGTATGATAATGCAGTAGTGATATTTCCTTCCACGTCGCCACGACCAACAACCGCCTCTTTCTGTTTATTGATGATACACAGGGTCTGACCTTCCTCCAGTATCTTTGCAGATAACACACACTTTTAGAACGGGGTGAAAATAGTGTGATTGAGGTTTTTTTTCCCCTGGGTCGAGTTTCCCAAAAGCACATGACAGTGATATCACTTTGTTTTTTGCTGTTCTGATGAAAAACTAAAGTAATGGAATCTCCATTAGAAACCAATAACCATGAAACATCAAATCCCCTGTGGAGCCAATGGGATAAGAAGATATTAGTGTCAGGATGCGTTTGGGAAAGCCCACCCAGGTACATTTAGATGTGCAGTGTGTCTATGGCTGCATTGTCACTGTCCCATTTACAGCTAACTAGAAACTTGCCCAATGACATTTTTAATTTTTCACGAGCAGCAGTGAAAATGCAGCCATCGTCTTCCTTGTGTTTCTCCTCACTAAGTCACATTGGTTGGCTCCAAGACACACTTGTAGAATTCTGTTTAGAGATTTCCCATCAAATACCTCCGATGCTGTCTATTAATCAGCTAGCAAAGGCCATATGTGTGTGTGTGAGTGTGTGAGTGTGTGGGGGGGTGTGTGTGTTATTCCTTGATGAGTCGATAGATGTGGTGCTGTGCTCCGTGCTCATTGTTGGACACCTCAAACACACACGCCATGCACAGCAGGGTCTCCTGAGTGTCTCTGTTGCTCACCACCTAGACACACACACACACACACACACACACGCAGAAAGAAAGAAAGGAGGGAAGGTCAAGTGTTGCATTCATGTGTCCACAAACAAACAACGCAGCTGCAGGTTCGCACAAAGGATGACTGACAGTATGAATGCATGCGCACACACACACACACACACACACACACACACACACACACACACACACACACACACACACACACACACACACAGAGCGTCGGCGTTCTCACCAGCAGAATAGTGAAGTTCTCCAGCACACTGTTCATCATGTACTTCTCAGGCAGGTGTTTGAGTTTGTGGATGAAGTTGATCATGTATTCGCACATCGGAGAGCGACTGATCCTGTAGACGAAGCGGCCGTTTTCAAACCTTGCGTACTCCGTCTGAGGGAGGGAGGGAGAGAGAGAGAGAGAGGGAGGAGGACAGTCGGTGTGAATGAAAACTCCGACTAGTGTATACACAAACAAATGTGCTGTTACAATGATGTCATCTTGAAAAAGCAGACTTTCAAGCAGCATACACAGCTCTTTTCTGTGTCTGTTCAGGCATGGTGGCTATCGCTGCTCATGCTAACTACCCAGTTCTTCTTCTGCTTTCCCAGGAAAGAGCTACCAGACACCGGCTGTTTAGAACAGCCAGTGTGAATGTATTTCTCCTCACCTCCACCTTCTCGACGACCTGCTTGCCGAAGGAGCAGACCTTGGTGGAGCAGGTGATGGTCATGTTCTCCGAGCTCTCGTACTGGCTGGACACGCCGTAGAAGGCCGCCGGGTCGTCCTGCACGTTGTAGTTCAGGTCCGCCTGGCAACGCAGAGAGCGACCACGTCATCAGTTACACCATTGACATCAGTGTCATTGACAGTCAACAGCAAACCAGGAAGAAAATGGAATTAGATCCAAAAAAGCAGTAAATAATGGGAGAAATTTGTGTTAAAAAAACCCCAGCAAAGCTTAATAATCATATCCCTCAATTACCATAGATACAAAAGGGATTGAAGGAATAATTGAGAAGGACCACTGCCTAATTTCTGCCACCAAACTGAGTCTACAGCACACTCTGCTGGTCGCTCGATCACCGAGGGATCACTTGTGTTCAAACTGAACAACTAGTCAGACCAGAGTCTTCTGCATCTGGGTTACGACACAACGAGACTAGTTCCTCAGTCCTAATATAGACCCGGGTGAATAAAATTCTTTAAATCTGTAAAATTTGTTTTGGGTGTCAGGAGAAAATGCGAGTCACCAGAGAATTGAGACGGCATTGAGATGGAAAAGATCAATCAGAGCATCTTTAGACTTAGACCAGACAAAGACAGCATCTATTGTTTAGCTGGGTGTCCCAGCGATTCAGTGTGTTGTGTTCCTGTCACTCTTCACAGTCTCATCAATTAGGCAAACAGAAAAAACAGTGTGAAAGTGGACTGTCCGCTGTCCTTTTACTCCAAACCCCTTAATTTCAGCTGCCAATTTGAGCTTCACAATCTAATTTGTAAAAAATAAAATATTACTGCATGCGTATATCTGCAATCTTGTGAATCTTTCATTACAAAGTCAAGTTATTTTGCCCAAACTTTTGGTAGCACACATTTGGTGAAATTTAATACAAAACTGCTTCGTTAATGCGGTGGAAGATACTTTCGGGAAAACAGCAGCAGCAACGACATGCAGAGTCCATCTGAATTCATTAAGCCATGAAATGAAGTGCGGGCGAGGGAGAACACTGTTGCGTAACGTTCTGCCGCTGAACTCGGGGCTGGAAAATATTTCATCGTAGCGGCGGGCACACGGCGCACCTGGATTTACACGCTGGGAGAGGTGGAGGAGGACTTGTACAAGTTGTAATGAGTTCTCTAAGGAGTCTGTCTCTGGGCTGAGGACGGACACACACACACACACACACACCCCATCAACCCAACACACACACACCAAATCAAACATTAGACTCCTGCACGCACACGAACATCAAACTACTCCATTAAAGCAACTGATTATCAGAAACTGGATCCATTGTCGTAGATCAGAGACCTTCTTAATTAAATTCAGATGGGAGGCTCTCTTTGACACGAAACACACACACGCCTCTTGTTTGTTTTTCACGTTACAATGAGTCCACCTCATCAATTCAGCATTTACACTGAACCCGGTTCACAGGCCTGCAGGCTCACCACCCCCCATCCGCCCCCCCATCCCGCCAACCGCATGATTGTACTGTTTCACAGCCTAACAGCTCCGCTCAAATTCAACCTGTTCATCGGTTTGATAATTAAGCCAATTATTGACTGTGTGTGTGTGTGTGTGTGTGTGTATATGGGAGAAAGAGCGCTGAGAGATGGAGGTGAGCTGAGATTCGCAGTGGGGGAGGCAGAGCAAGACAGAGAAAAGTTAAAGAGAAGGAGTAGAAGAGACGGGGACACACACACACACACACACATATACACACACACACACACACAGGAGAGAGAGAGCAACCTGTGAGTCAGAAGGCGAGCAGGTGTTCAAACAAAGCCGCTGTGCTTTCATCAGCCCACCACCTCCGTATCCCAGGTGGAAAGACAGAACACACACACACACGCACACACACACACACACTCCTCACACGACACACACCTGTAAATGCAGACAAAGAGACGGCGCTGAGCGGAAAAATACAGGAAGAACTAACTAGCGGAGTGCACACTTGTCGCCTCGCCTGTCGATCACCAACCACACATTGTATGTTCAGGTCCACAACAAATCACATGTAAATATCGCTTTGGGATTTTTCTTGGCCTGTTATGACGCACAGGGTATCTGCAGCTTTTGGAAAGACAAATTTAAGATTTTTTAAGATATTTTTAATGCTATCTGGAGTTGGATTTAAGGTCAGTTTAACAACCAAAATAAAAAACAAAAAGCTGGCAGGAAAGAGAGACTATTTCTGATTGAACATAGTTAATGAAACTTCTGTGATGAAAACATATAGCATATTGTTTTAATCCTGTTCTATATTAATTCAGTCCAATGTATGTGGGTCAAACTTAATGTGACCAACTGGACATGTAAGTAATGTAATACAGCATAAGAAAATAAAACCACAAAACAAACCATAAATCTACACAATTCCTGGCATTTGCTTTTTTTTTCATTTGCCTTACTTTCCAACTCTGTCTCGACTAAATATCACCATCTCATTTTACAGTTACTTCAAAATGCAACTTAATTAAAAATAAACCTGTATAACATGGTGAACAATTAGACCTCTAATGACTGTATTTAAGTCTACATTTTTATACTTTTTAATACGACCTTAAAGCTGCATGCAATAAGCAAAATTGTCTGTCACCACTAGAGGGTGACAGAAACTGCAAGAAATTTGTAAATAAACCCACAGCAAAGCCACTCGCCCACTGCACTACGGAGGCCTCTTAAGGACAAACATTACAAAGCACCGTGCATAAAGCTAAACGTACCTACAGAGAAGTGTCACCAGTTACCAGTCTCGCTTTGCCAGAACATTCTCCCGCTGAAGGTTACATGTCCCACAATGACAAGTGAAGAGGCAGGTAATGGTTTACTAAGTTTACTCGCTCACTTCGTCGAGTCCGCCCTTATGAGAAAATTTTCAGGGATGGGAGGGGGAGAGCGCCGCTTTTAAACAGTGAGGGAAGAGGCAAGCTAGTTTCAAAAACTTGCAAAGCTCTGGGAGGGACCAGGAGGAGTTTCGTTCCGGAGCGGAATTTGACAACAAGCTTTAGAAAAGAGTTGAAAACAGCAACACAGGATGGTAACCTGGGTGTATCTATTCCACCCACCACCTTGGAGTTGAGGAGTAACGGGCCAATCAAGCAGCAGACAGACTGCCGGTCTTTGCTCACCCAGAACTTGATCAGGTAGAACGCGCTCTGCGGCCCCTTCCCGAACAGCTCCTTCAGGCCGCCCTTCTTCTCGGGGAACTTGTCGTAGATCTGCCTGATGTCCACGCACTCCAGCATGGGGTCGCTGTAGCTGGGGCTGTTCTGGCCGATGTGCACGAACAGATGCTTGTTGTACTGTTGGGGGGGCGGTTGAAGGTGAGGAGGGGGGGGGGGGGGAGGGAGGGAGGAAGAAAGGGCGACAAAATTAAAGTTGAGCCAGACAGAGAGAGAGACAAAGATAGAAAGAGTAGACAGATGTAAGGGGTTGGGGGTATTTTGGTTCTGAGACTTTGACTTTGTTTTGCAATCTTTACCAATAAAGCCAAATGATGAACTCTCAATGTTACTGCATTTTTCTACCTGTGGGGGCAGTTCCCCTCCACAGTTTCAAATAATGCAATGGATGCCCTGCAAATTTGATATCTTGACAACTTTTTGTCAACAGTCTCGCGCCGTTTCAAAGTCACCGTTGGACGGTTCCAAGGTTCTTAACTGTCCAAACAGAAAGCACCAAGATGAATGCCGGCTGTCTTTGAGCCCAGGGCAGAAAAATGACGGTGAATCCACTGTGTGGCAGAATGACAGATGGGCGGTGCAGTCAGAGAGATAGAGCTTTACAAAGGTTATTCATACTAGGAGAGACACAAAGGGTTTTAGAGGTGTTCTCTGCCGTGGGGTTATCTGTCATCTCTGTTTATGGGACAATAGGGAGTGCTTATGGTAGACTTATGCTGCAAGCGTGTGTGTGTGTGTGTGTGTGTGTGTGTGTGTGTGTGTGTGCTACTCACAGCCTCCTGGTCCCTCTGCGTCTCCAGGAAAGAGGAAAACTCGACCAGCCGTAGTTTGGTGGTGCCGATGGAGCGACCATGCCACGCCGGCTCTCTGTGTGTTTGGGCTGCAGCGGGAGGCTCATAGCCTAGGGAACACACACACACACACCCAGTTTAACCTCACTTCACATCCAGTGCACCATTGTCAGCATCATTATGTATAATCACGCTATTAAATGGGGTTAGTAGTAATGCTAGCATTAGTCTTTGTTACAAAAGTATAAAATATAGGCCATTATTGGAGGCTCATCTGCTGGACAAAGCCCGGCTGAGGTGAGGGTGTCGATATGAAAAGCAGTTGACAAAAGTAGATGAAAAGAGGTAATGATGATGAAGACATGTGGCGCAATCCCTCCGCCGGCCGACTCTCAAACTCATACACTCGAGTTACAAAAACCTTCTACCTCCACTTTTTCCATTTAGTTTTGTATTATTGTAAATGACAGCTGAAACTGTCTCCTTCATGTAATCCCTGGGACCTCAACGAATTATTGAAAATGCATTGTAAACTGTCAAAGATGCAAGGGTGTTAATGGGGGAAAAAAGTGGAGTAAGACACATCCGGTTACGCATTACTTATGATACAAATAACACATTAACCCGGAGATTCGACCTGGAGAGAATGTGTGATCCTAATAATCAGTCAAAAGTAACTTTCCCCAACACTGTTTCTCACTGTGTTCCCAATCAACATCATCTACACACTCCAATTACTGATTATCAAAACACAAAGAAATATGTTGAAAGAAAACAGTGTGTAAAAAGGTAAGTGTGTGCTACAGCTGCCCAATGTATAAACACAAACAGGCACTGATGTAGACATGTATGGTGAGAAGGTGACGGACACATTTTGCATAAATATATGCAAAAGAAACCAAAAGATTTCAGTTTTTTCACTAATATAACTGGAAAGAGCAAGTACTTTCTAGTCCAATGAAACTCCATTGACTTTAAGAGGAATATAGCATATGTAAACAGGATGTCATTATACTAACTGATTTTTAATAACAATGTAATCTAGAAATTCAAAATAGTATCCATTTTCAAAGTTGCTAAGACGACGATATTGAAGAGCATCCAACTGGTTTTCACTGATTCTTTACCTTTCTCACACTAACTAAAATCTTCCTTTAAATATAAACTTTCCTCTTATACCAGATGCCTGATTTATTTTCTCTGTGAGCTTAAATCCATGACAGCTTGAATTTATTATTTGGAGTGAGTTTGTATTAGGCAAAAGAAATAAAATGAGATGAACGCAACACATCAAAGGCTAACAATATTTTCAGAAAGTAGCCTGATTTCTCGGCCATCAGTGAGATATAGCTGATTTCACAACTTGGTATATTAGTTTGACTATGGTGCAAGTGAAATGTGGATGCTTAGCTAGCAATATGTAGTAGAACACATTGCTGTGTTGCTGAGATTTTACTTAAAGGATAAGGCTGGTGTTTTTTAATGCATTGCTTACCGTCAACAAATCCTATGAAAATAACAAAATCAACAATGCGTTTGCTCTACTCCCGTTACTTTCTGACTTCCCACGTACCGTTTTTAGCCTTCAACCCGGAAGTCATTGGCTCTTTGACGTGTTTTTTATTGTTTTTTTAATACAATGGAGTTCTATGGCTACTGGGACATGGCTTCATTGGGCACCGGCTACATGGACGAGACTTGTTGGCAAAACAAAATCATTGCTGATTTTGTTATTTTCATAGGATTTGTTGACGGTAAGCAATGCATTAAAAAACACCAGCCTTATCCTTTAAGCAGAAGGAAAATCACTGGTGTAAACACCTTGTCAAGTAAAACCAAAAGCAGCTCATTTAAAATGTACTCAACGTAAAAGTTAGTTTTTAATGAAAGACAATATCTACTCAGTGTAATGTGTTAGAGGGAGGAATGAGGAGGAATGATACATGAACAGCGTTGTGAGGCAACGTAAAGTATGTAAGTATTTTTTCATTATACTCTTATTCCTTATAGCATTAGAAGCTGCCATGTAAACAATGTGAGAGCATTTAGCCATCTACTTGGGGTATGTTACGATGCAGTGTTGACCATAATGTTACACAGTGTGTGTATCACAGTTATAAGGGTGCTGATACACCTGGCAGTTTTTTGGGCAATGTAGGCTACACTCCCAATACCAACTAACCAAGTGAAAACACAGGAGTAACATCTATTCAAGTGTTGCCTTGCAAAAAGATTCTCCTGTGTGATTAAATCAACAATGTTAAGGCAACTTCTTGATCGATCTTGATCATCATATTTGACCAGATATTTATTTTCCCTGGTCATCTCTGCCTGAACAGTTGAACCAAAACAGAATCTGTCTGTCATAAAGAGCTGAATTCTACTCCCAGTTACTCAACAATAAGTCCATTCCGTCTCCCACAGAAACACACAGTGAACTTGTTCCCCTGAACACCCTCAGTTCATTTCAGCCACCAATTTCAACTGTGTTTGAGTGCTTTTGCATCTGTTCTTTAGTTGTGAGTTTGGTAGTTGGTTTTATTGTGTTGTTGTTTCTGCACTGTTGATTTGCCATCCAGTAACAAAACATCCATGGACTGGATCGCAGGAGAAAGGGGCATCTATAGACCCATCAAGGTATGTGAGCATTGTTTTTTGAAGTTAAATAGTAAAGATTTTGAGCTGTAATCAAAATGTAGCATAAGGGGCTTTTGAGTGACATTATCTAATTTCTTTTAAAGGCATTGTTCTATACACCGATATATGAACAGACCTTACAGCTCTGCTGGGAGAGGAAATACTACCTTTCACAAGTAAGAACCACTTTTGTTTCACACCCACACAAAATAAAAAACACCTGATAAATTCTGGCAGAGTTGTGTCTCTTATGCTTATACATGAGGATATCTGATGTTTTTCTCTTGTAGAAAAAACTGATGGTGCAGTTGCTGAGGCTTCAGCAACAAAACCAGGTCCCATCTGAACTAGCAGCTGAGGACATGACTGACTGGCTGGTGGAGCGGGGCAAGAAATCTCTCAGGGAGCAGTGAGACTTACTGAGACACATACAGACAGTCCACCACTCAATCTATCATCAACTCTGCTCATGTTAAGCTAGTCTGTTTCTAATGAGAAGAAACTAGAGCAACAGTTAAGATGACCCTTCTGTTTTCTTTCTATTTGAAGATTGTGGAGGTTTGAACTGGAGGGTTTTGATGAAAGTGTCCAGCCTCTCCTCTCGCTGGTAAGACCATGATAATGAAAAGACTCGGTTTGAAATAAATGATCACATGACACTAGATTGATCCTGTAAATATGTCAAATCTGAATGGTGCATCCCATTTCTTGTTTCAGGTGTGGGAGGTGAACATCAGCATGAAAATGAGAGATATTGAGTTTGAAGCCCGAATGGTGCTCAACTCACCTGAAGCCAACAGTCCTTGTTTTCAGTAAGTCACATTTATAAGATTAGATGAAACTTGAACGATTCCAGTGGGGAAATTGGGTCTTTGCAGCAGCCAATAGTAATAAGATAGGTTAGTGTATTTCAACTTATTTTGAGTGCCTCTCATCGACAGAGACCCTCAGATCATCCGTCTGGCTGAGGAAGCCATCAGGAGCCTGATGGAGAAGCAGCAGCAGCAGCCCAGCTCCAGCCTCCTCGGCCCCCAGGAAGTGGCGATGCTGGTTGTGCCCAAAGTCCTGCAGGGCTTCTGGCTTCATCCGGCGAGCCTCTCGTGCGTCATGCCCTCGCTGCAGCTCAGCGACCTGGCTGTCGGAGTCACACAGGCCGTTCAGGATAAGCTCTCCGCCTCTCTGACGTCCATGGACCATCAGGCCGCCTTCTCCCGCTCCATCCGGGACGAGAAGGTCCTTTCTATCCAGGACAAGATCAGAGAGAAGTACACACCAGATCTCCTAGTGGAGGAGCTGAACCGCTTTGAGCCTGAGCTGCTGACCAGGATTGTTGACGTCACAGTGGGGGAAATCTGTGTGATTTTCGAGCCGCAGAAACACACAGAAATGTCTACTGAATGTCTGCTGAACACCATAGAGGTAAGAAGACCTGCGCACAAGTATGATAGAGTAGCAGCATAAGATACTGTGGAGTAAAAAAACCAAACTGTATCATTTTCTAAAATTAAAACAGCTTCTCTCCCTCTTCAGATGGAACTAGGTGATTCCACCCAGCGAGCTGTAGTGGATGGAGCCGTGAACTCAACCTCCCTTGATGGAGATTTGAACGAGGAGCCTGGCCTGGACGAGGACACAACACCAAGCCCAGAAATGGACTCTGCTGTTGCTTCAGCTCCTCTGGTTCCTCTGACCCTCCTTACTGAAGCTCCTCTGGTTCCTCTGACCCTCCTTACTGAAGCTCCTCTGGTTCCTCTGAGCCTCCCTGCTGACGCTCCTCTGGTTCCTCTGAGCCTCCCTACTGACGCTCCTGTGCTTCCTCTGAGCTGCTCGACTGAAGGTCCTCTGGTTCCTCTGAGCCTCCCTACTGAAGCTCCTCTGGTTCCTCTGAGCCTCCCTGCTGACGCTCCTCTGGTTCCTCTGAGCCTCCTTACAGAAGTTCCTCTGGTTCTTCTGTGCCTCCCTACTGAAGCTCCTGTGGTTCCTCTGAGCCTCCCTACTGAAGCTCCTCTGGTTCCTCTGAGCCTCCCTACTGAAGCTCCTCTGGTTCCTCTGAGCCTCCCTACTGAAGCTCCCCTGGTTCCTCTGAGCCTCCCTACTGAAGCTCCCCTGGTTCCTCTGAGCCTCCCTACTGAAGCTCCTCTGGTTCCTCTGAGCCTTCCTACTGACACTCCTGTGGTTCCTCTGAGCCTCCCTGCTGACGCTCCTCTGGTTCCTCTGCCCCTCCCTGCTGACGCTCCTCTGGTTCCTCTGAGCCTCCCTACTGAAGCTCCTCTGGTTCCTCTGAGCCTCCCTACTGAAGCTCCTGTGCTTCCTCTGAGCCTCTCGACTGAAGGTCCTCTGGTTCCTCTGAGCCTCCCTCCTGAAGGTCCTGTGCTTCCTCTGAGCCTCCCTACTGACGCTCCTGTGCTTCCTCTGAGCCTCCCTACTGAAGCTCCTCTGGTTCCTCTGAGCCTCCCTCCTGAAGGTCCTGTGCTTTCTCTGAGCCTCCCTACTGACGCTCCTGTGCTTCCTCTGAGCCTCTCGACTGAAGGTCCTCTGGTTCCTCTGAGCCTCCCTACTGAAGCTCCTGTGGTTCCTCTGAGCCTCCCTGCTGACGCTCCTCTGGTTCCTCTGAGCCTCCCTACTGACGCTCCTCTGGTTCCCCTGAGCCCCCCTCCTGAAGCTCCCGTGCTTCATCTGAGCCGCCCTACTGAAGCTCCTCTGGTTCCTCTGAGCCTCCCTACTGACGCTCCTCTGGTTCCCCTGAGCCCCCCTACTGAAGCTCCCGTGCTTCCTCTGAGCCTCACTACTGAAGCTCCTCTGGTTCCTCTGAGCCTCCCTACTGAAGCTCCTCTGGTTCCTCTGAGCCTCCCTACTGAAGCTCCTCTGGTTCCTCTGAGCCGCCCTACTGAAGCTCCTCTGGTTCCTCTGAGCCGCCCTACTGAAGCTCCTCTGGTTCCTCTGAGCCTCCCTACTGAAGCTCCCGTGCTTCCTCTGAGCCTCACTACTGAAGCTCCTCTGGTTCCTCTGAGCCTCCCTACTGAAGCTCCTCTGGTTCCTCTGAGCCGCCCTACTGAAGCTTCTCTGGTTCCTCTGAGCCTCCCTACTGACGCTCCTCTGGTTCCTCTGAGCCCCCCTACTGAAGCTCCTCTGGTTCCTCTGAGCCTCCCTACTGAAGCTCCACTGGTTCCTCTGAGCCTCACTACTGAAGCTCCTCTGGTTCCTCTGAGCCCCCCTACTGAAGCTCCTCTGGTTCCTCTGAGCCTCCCTACTGAAGCTCCACTGGTTCCTCTGAGCCTCACTACTGAAGCTCCTCTGGTTCCTCTGCCCCTCCCTGCTGAAGCTCCTCTGGTTCCTCTGCCCCTCCCTGCTGACGCTCCTCTGGTTCCTCTGAGCCTCCCTACTGAAGCTCCTCTGGTTCCTCTGAGCCTGAGGAAGAGAGCCCGACATTTCTTCCGCCGGCTGTTTAAAACAGTCTGCAGCTGCTGCTGTACAGCCGAGGAAGCAGAGAAGGACTGAAATTCCCTCTGCCAAAAATAAATTCAGTCCTGCATTGCAATCAGTCCATGTCAGTCATTTTTTCATTTATTGTGAATTGATGCAATGCAAAATGAAGAAATTATCATACAGGAATTGCATGTTGTTATCAACATGAAAATCAGCAAAGTTGGAGTTACATGGTCTTCACACCATGTAACTCCAACTTTGCTTATTTTCATATTGTAAATTCTGTTGAAGGATTACATGATGCTCTATGGGTTGAATAAATTCTATGGCTATTGGTGCTTATGAAAGACTTTCAAAACCTTTGGAAATTTGAAAAATGCATGATGGTGAATCTATAAAACAAGGCTGGTAGGTAGCGATATTTTAAATGCATTATTTGAATCCAGTAAATTCCATTATTATTTACATGAGAGGTTTCCAGAGGTTTAACAAAACTTAAGAACATTTAAGGATACAGAAAGCATCATCATCGTCTCAGCCACACAATCCAGGCAACTGTTACTGCAGAACTGCAGACTGAACCCAATAGTTGTTTGGCTGTTAGATAGACTTACAGTCAGTAAGGCCCTAACAGCCAGTTTGTGAACATGTCCAAAGCTGTCAAATATCACGAGCATCAGGAGTAGGATTGACCAGGTAGCTGATACAAATGCTAAATCCAGAATATGAGAGCACTACTCAAATTCTACAGATGATTTTATATCAGGTTCTGTTCATTTGAAATGGCTGTTCATGGTATAAAATAAGCTGACCAGATAACAGAGAGTCACTGGTTTGTTATCAAGCACTGGCCTAGTTAGTTTCAAAAGTAACTTTCCCCAACACTGGTTCTGAGATACTGAGCATCTAAGATTTGACATACTGTTATCTATCTTTTTAAATATTTAACCCCAAAAGGTTCCAAAAACACCACACAAGCATAAAGTTACATTCAAAGATCATGAATATACGGATTAAAAAATAGAGTCAGAGAGAACCCTGTGATTCCAAGCTCACAATACGTTCTTTTTCTCGGTTTGACCTCTTAAAAAGACAGACCTTGGGGCAAACTGGAGACCCCAGGGCTCAGATTGAGGCACACCGGTGTGCCGAGCGGCCCCCCGCAGAGAAGCAGCGGTCTAAATGACAGGAGACGGGACTGCCTGTTCGCTTCAGAGAAAGGAGGTAATTGTACCGCGGTCCCTCTCACCTGAGATAGTGGTGGTCCCTGCTGTCTGCACAGAGTAGGCTTGCTGAGAGAACGGCTTGATACTGAGAGAAAGAGAGACGAGAGAGAGAGATGGCAAGAAAGAGCAGCAAAGAGGGAGATAGAGACAAAGAGACAGAGTAGGATTAGGTACGCTATACTACCGATATTGTACAGCAAGGAATCATCAATAGCAGGACTGCACACACACACACACACACACACAGCCCTATAAACAAGAAACAGAGACAGACAATTTATCACTGGCACAGAAAAGAGCATAAACCTAACTAGAACTGAGTGAGCAGTGAAATTATACCCACTAGCTAGAATATGAATAGAAGCTAATGAAGATAGTGTGGCCTTGGACAATGAGATCAGTCAGTATTTGTAAAGATGAACAAGCCACTTCCAAGGTTATAAACATGTAAACATATCATCCCCCATGAATGATGCAGGCACTCCTTGGGCCAATCAAGTTTCATCAGAATGGGACCGGTGGTGTAGCATTATGGCCTCTCAATGTTAAAAATGTTGCCCTTTAATTATTGCGTTCCCATCAGACCAATCAGTGTGATATGTTTTTTTTAAAGCTAAACCCCAAACCCAAATTTGTGGTGAAGCTTGACATCTAATGGTGAAAAGTAGGGTACTGGACTGACCATCTGCCATTGGCTGATCTTTGGTGCCAGGTGATGTCACCACCTGTTGTACTCTATAGAAGGTGACATCACCTGGCACCAAAGAAATAACACACTTCAAAGCTGGGAATCAGTAATCAAGTGTAGGCATACAAGGTCGGTGTGACTTACTCTTCTGTGTTGGAGCTGGACTGGCCTCCAGGAATCATCCCCTGCCAGAGCTTTACAAGACAACACACACACATTAGTACATTGGACTCAGTACATTGGCACAATACAAATGAAATACAGTGTGTTCACCGCGACTTCACATTGAGCACATGTGACCAACAGATCTTAAAAAATATTATTGCTTTATTGTTATTCATGTCCTTGTGTTTCCTGTATTTATTTGTACATAAACAACTCAAGTCTCTGTGTGTGTGTGTGTGTGTGTGTGTCACACCTGTGCGTTGCCGGGGAAGCTGGCCCGTACTATTCCAGGCAGCAGCTTGCTGTGTATGGCCGTGGCCGAGACGATCTGAGCCGAGGACATGGAGGAGATGCTCTGCAGAGCCTTCTCCTTGGCACTCTGGTCCTGCACAGGAACAGACACAGCATCGTCATCATCGTATACGATACACAGAGACATGGAGGCATGTGTTTGACAAGCCTCCTTTATAGTCTGTTCCTACAAGAAGTAAACCCTGTAATGTAGAATGTAATCAGAGCAGCATAGCGTAATCAGAAAAGCAGGAAATAACGGGAATGAAGAAGAAAAAAGGGAATTATCATGAGAAATGAATCAGAAATCCTGCAGAAAATCAAGGCCCTGGGAGAAAAAAATGTCATAATTGTTGTGATCCTCATCCTGGCTGTCATTTGACTGGTTGTGACCAGACTGGCTCCTCCGGATTCTTCCTTCTAGTTATGATTACACAAAGTGTCCAACTGCCATTGGGTGAAACGGCCCAATATGGAGCTGCTCATATAGCCATCAGTGCAAGATTGTGGTTAGTAGTAGTAGTATTTAGAGAAGAAGAAGAAAATGTATTTGTGCAAAGTGCTTTACAGATAATTAAGCACTGATAAGAAAAGCCAAAGAGAATGAAATACAGGATTTTAGAGGAATAAAAGAGGTTGAAATAACAAGAAAAAAATAGGTGAAACGCAACTACATGAAACCCTGTCAGTGAGAAAGTGCTTTAATACACCTCTGGTGTTGACAGCCAGAGGCCCGTCACCTTTAGTGTTTAGCCTCGACCTCGGGAGGCCGAGAGCTTCCTGCTGGGAGATCCCAACCCGGCTCATAAGGGATTAAAGCTCTAGACCTGGCTGAGCCGCAGAGGTAATCAGCAAAATCTTCAAATCAATTCCAAATCTTACAGGCAACCAGGCTAAACAAACGTAAGCAGGGGGTAATATGATCCTGTTTAGTCTTCGTCAATAACCACAAAGCATACATTCTCTGTCTGTGACCCTGTGTGTTCATGCCTTCGTTGTCTGCCTGTTCATCGCCTGTGGTGCTTTTTACCTCAGCCTCAGACTAGATGTTGTTCCAAGGCAGACAGCTCATCAAGATGAGTGACAGGTGCTGGGTAATGAACTTGACCAACCGAGGGGGCGGGGGGGCGGGACTAGCAAACCCTTTGCTGCCTCAAGGCAGAAAGTTGCATATTGGTAGAAGGCAGAAGTCTGAACTTGTCGACTCATACTGTATGTAACGGTTGAGCTAAACGCAATATGAAACTATGAGCTGCAGAGACAAAGCAGCTAAACCAAATTGAATCATAGAGAGGAATCACTGATTGGCAGCTTCACTCATGTTGATTGGCACTGACAGAATCCCTCCCAATCCTCGAGGAGGCAATGACATTACAGCAGGTATTGAGATGAGAATCACACTGCATCTTCATATTAAATCCTATGGAACCATATGGGCTTAATGAAATCCTTGACCTGTACCCATTTCTTTAATACACATTAACCCATGTTTTCTTTTGTTTCTATGGGATATCCAGCAGTAGGGAAAGCTGAACCACAAATAGAGCGCTCAAATGACCAGAGAGAGCGTGTGCAGCATTTTTAATGTGCTATAGGAAGAAATACATGTCTGGGCCACTTTCTAACAGTCAACACTAGTTCCTATGGACTTATCATTTGGATTATATTAACTGTTGTGTGCCTATTTTTTACCATCTTTACATTTTGATGCTATATTGTGGAAAAAATCTATATAAATGTCTCTTGGTCTCATTAAAAGATAAAACCATTCTAATCTATGCATTGTTCCAAAGATGACAAAAACATGACTGCAAAAAAAAACATGCTTCAAACCTTTAGCCTGATTGTTTTGGGGCATGATTTACATTTTTTATGTGTGTATAGTGATAAAATTGTAACACTGTTTTGAAATGACATGACTCAAATAGCCTTTATTATCATTTGTTATTAAACATCTGCCATTTATTTTATGACAAAACACAGTTAACTTTGTTACGACTGCTCTTCACGCACAGCAAGCACTTCTTTGTCGGCTTTACATGAAGTAATTACAACCAGCAGTGAGGAAGAGGAAAACAGAAGGAGGGAAAGGGAGGAGGAGACAAAGAAGGCAAGAGATTAATGGACTGGGAGGGTGGAGAGAGTATGAGAGGAAGGAGGGAAGAGGAGAGGAGAGAGAGAGAGGGGAGAGGAAAGAGGGGAACAAATGTAAGGATATAAGAGGATAACAGGAAGAGGAGGAGGAGGAGGAGACGGGGGTATTCTTAGAGGAAATCTAAACAGGCCTAATTAGACACCTAGGATACAGGAGTCGCCATGACAGGCATCCCGACAGTCAACAAGGATGTGAGGAACACTGAATTCTGATTGCTCTTGCACAGAATGCTTCCTAATGGCAGGACAGGCTTGTGTACAATACAGTTGTAGTTATTTCTGATGACGATTTCCTTGGATTTTCTCTTATGAAAATGTTGTGGGTTATTATTTTAACATAGACCGCACCTCCATCTCTAATCACACTCCTATTTAATGTCTTAGGTGAGTCTTACCTTTAGTTTAGAGTGAAACTCCCTGGATTTCCTTCTGGCTAAAACCTGGATATGGCTGGACACCTAGTGAGGAGAGGAAGAGGAGAGGAGAGGAGGAGGAGAGGAGAGGAGAGGAGAGGAGAGGAGAGGAGAGAAGGCAAGAGGGGGGAGGGACGAGGAGGGTAGAAAAGAGAAGAGGAAGGACCAAACAGTGAGTTGCCATGGTTATGAAAGGACTGTTGCCACACTGGAAGGGCACACACACACACACACACACGCACACACACACACACACACACACACACACTACTCCCCTGACAACAGTGAATAGACCCATCTATGCATCTATGCTTTCGAGGCGAGTGAAAAGACACCTGGGAAGATAGGCCGGAACTACAATACTAAAACAACACTAGTTATAGATGTTGCTACTATTTGTGCTGTCAAAAAATTTAATTATAAGGTACATTGTTCCCTTCTAATGGAAAAATGCCTGTAAACATGCCATTGAAATGCACACTAGTCCTCTCATATTTTCTAATTATTTCAGCGCTAGAGAAAACACAGTGACAGACGCATGACTGCAATGTTTTAGCGCTATTCTAGTCATTTACTGAGAATGACAATCCACTGTTAAGTGAAGCAGCTAATAGGGAGGGAGGTCATGAACATACAAGTCTCTTAACCTTGGCTGATCCTAAAATTAGCCGTTCCCTTTCTTTGCATAAAGTCACACTGGCGATTTCGCACAATGGCGGCCCCTAATGGCAGCGAGAGGTAACTGTTTTAATTTTGATCATGTCAGTAAACAAATGTTTTTGTGGTGAAGACGTTCGGCCATCGTTGTTGAGTCCAGCTTTCTCTGGACGGAGTTTGTATTTCACTCTTAAGTATATAAGTATTTCCAACCAGTGACTGTATCAGACACTAAAATAATTATCATAATTTTGGTAAATACTGTGAATCTATGGCGTCTCCATTATGGGGGATGGGACACTCTTCTCTGCTGCGGCCCTACTTTATGATTCAGGCCGATAAGACAGGTGTATTTTGACATAAAAATCTCACCTAGTGCAGCTTTAACTTTTCACCGTGGTTGGCATCATTCCTCTAATCACGTCTGTATAAATCTCATTAGGAGCAGATATGATGCATATTGCAGACGGTGTGATTGGATTTCACACATGCTTTCATTATTACCTGCTTCCTCGTCCGCGTCTTGCCCGTTCGGAGCTTGATGTATCTGGCTATCAGCTCGTTACGACCTAGAGGGAAGAGACAAAGAACACACTTCAGAAACATTATGCATGCTATTGTCACACACACACACACACACACACACACACACACACACAGAAACAGAAGAGAACGTTTCTACTATCCCTCTTTCTCTCACATACAAAGACAATCAAGCAGGAATCATATGACCCCGACAAACAACTTAGTGCATGATTTAGTGCTGTTGACCCGGCGACCTTCTGACGTGCAGCTTCACATACTAGCGCTGTAATCACCGATACCCCTGTTGGGCCCTCCACACACACACACACACACACACGCACACACAATCACACACACCATGGCCCTGAATACACATGACCCAACAATACAGGCATTCATGCAGACCGGCCGTCCCCTGATTAAAGGAACCAGCAGGCCAGCTGTACCCATGCTTACGGGTGTGCACATACGCGCACACACACATACACGGATACGCACACACACACGCTTACAATGCTGAATAATTCAACCCATTCAATAGGGAGCACAGCAGACTCAGCATGACCTGGCTAGTAGATTAGTGAGAGAAAGAGAGGGAGACAGAGAAGGGAGGCATTAAACCACTGTATTACATGCATACTAGAAAACCTGTGAGTGTGAACTCTGTGTGTGTGTGTGTGTGTGTGTGTGTGTGTGTGTGTGTGTGTGTCCAAATAAAACACAGCTCATGCTATAGTTTCATAGTGTTGCACTGCAGTCGTTTCTGAAGTCTCGCCCATCTCACCCCTTAAAATCCTTAAAAATCCACTTCATATAAACTAGTTTTAAACATTTCAAAACAGTGCAGTTGTTTAATTTCATTATCATGTTGTTGTGGTTCTGCTAACAAGTCTGTCAGCACTCCATGATCTGGTCTGGTTTGTCCTCTGGCCCGCTTTCTATGCTTTCTATGCCGACCAAGTGGAAAACCAAAGTCAGGCCAGCTGGCCAACTGATGGTCAAGATCAGCACAAAGCCAAACCTCAACACACTACCCAAATGGCTCACAACAATAGCCCTAACTAACTAGCAGATGGCGTGTGTGCGTGTGTGTTTGTGTGTGTTTGTGTGTGTGTGTCCTGACCAATCCCGCTCTCACTGAGATAGGGAGCTTAGACTGATAAAATCTACAGCTCCCCATGCAGGTGTTTTCCTTCGAGCAGTCAAAAGCAGTGACTGACAACAGCACACATACACACACACACACACACACGCACACACACATGCACATATATACATACATAAGCGCACACACTGACACACACACACACACACACACACACACACACACACACACAGAGTCCTGGCTGCGGAGGCTGACATCTGACTCCAGAGGGGCCAGCTGGTCTTTCTAGGAGGCTTAACGGTGAATTATCATCCTTCACTAACCCTGCGGCACACATCCCTCGCTCTCTCTCTCTCCCTCCCTCTCTCTTTCTCAAAAACTACCCCCCCCCCCCTCCTCCTCCCTGCTCCCTCCTCCCTCTCCCCCTCCCTCCTCTGCTCTCCCTCCCTCAGTCCCTCTGTCCATCCATCCTCTGTTTCTGGCTGTTCCCTCCTTCCCTCCTCTGCTCCTCTTGCGGTGAATGGCCTTCCCGTATGCTCCCTCCCACCCTCCTTTCTCTCTATCTCCCTCCCTTCTACTTGCCCAGTGAAAGACTTCAAGGCCAAAGTCAGATGGTCATTAACCGTGACGAACAGAGGCAACCCCCCCCCCCCTCCCTCCCTCTATCTCCCTCCCTCTATCTCCCTCCCTCTCCCCCTCTCTCTATCTCGAGGCCAGGGCTAAAACCACTCTGTTTGAAAACAGATATTAAGAGAGAGAGAGAAAATCCACTCAAAAAAAACCCCCAAAATTTGCATGTTAGCGCCGCGGCGATGGACGGTTAAGAAAACGAGTCTCTACTGATGACACCATCAAGAGGCGACTCCATTGACAGTGAATGGGAAACCAAGTCCAGATGAGATGAGAGGGTTAAATCCCCAGATTCACACACACTGACCACGTTTACATGTTTACATGCAGGCAGAAAAGTGATTGAAATGCAATTATGTGAAACTCTATACTCTTGATTATGTTATGTGATTATGCTGTTAATCAGAGGAAGAGTAATGGCAATAACATATGGAATGCTCTGATTTGAGATCAGTCGGATTATGCATACACCTTAATCAAGTGCCACATGTGTAGCTGGTGATGTAACTCATGTTCTGTCAGCTGTCATTTCCATTTGAATACTGGAATCATGTAAATGGCTTAATCACACTGTTGTCTTTAATCAATCATTCAATCAATCATTTGTCTATTGTAGGTATTGCACCAAAATCTACAGATATGTGTGGAGAGAGAGAGAGAGAGAGAGAGAGAGAGAGAGAGAGAGAGAGAGAGAGAGAGAGAGAGAGAAACACACAACCAGAATGAATGAGCAATCTAGCAATTTGGCGAACCTGTGTGCGTCTGTGTCCGCACAGAGAGCCATTTTCTCCTCTATTCTGTCGCTCACCACCTTTGGTTAACCGAGCGATTAAGAGCTCCGGCTGCTTCAGAATAGCTGCGAACCCTTTTAGAGTAAAGGCCGGGGCCTCGCTGACCGCAGTCGCTAACAAGATTGGAGTGGTGCGTATTGTTTTATGCCCTGGGAAGACCTCGGAGACCACAACACCCAAAACCCCTGGCTCCAAGCCTGGCTTCAGTAAGGCTGAGTAGGAGTTGTGCTTGTTACAGTGTGCACAGTAAAATGTCACATTTTAAAGCGGTAATCCTCGAGATCCTCGTTTTTTTTTTGGTTTTTTATTTTGTCGACATCTTTTTTCTTTGAGTTTCTGTAGGTGGCGCTCAATGTAAAAGCTTTCATGAACTGGATATAGGTTGAATCACTGTTGTGTTATATCAATCAGCAATAGAGAGTAGCAAAACACACATTTATTTCGATAAAAATATTGTGGATTATTACTTTACATACCAAATTTATGTTCTCCTTTAAAGTGCCAGGGCATACTCTTTGTTTTCATCATCTCAAACAAAATCTTACTCTCTTTTTGCATGAATTATTTTTTAAGCATCCAATCGTAATGCATATGCACACATTAAAACCCATTTCAATGGCAAATTCCCACTGCGATGGACAATAACGTTCTATTCTAAAGCCACAATCCTTCAGATTCTCAACACACACACGATTTCCCTCTCCTGGATGAAGGACAGGTGGGCACTAGCTGCTGCATGTATCAAACCAGTGTCCTTACCACAGGAACATTGCTTCACACACTAGACCCCTACCACCTCAACCATGCACCTTCGCCGCATGTGTGTGTGTGTGTGTGTCAGCGAGAGAGACGCGCCCGACCTCTGGAGAGCACATGCCAGTAATTCATCCTTTTACGCCTCGCAGCGCGTCGTAGGCTTTTTATTCCCCGTCTCCATTCTGAACGCGGCCCTGATCCGCGGCTTCAGAGGCCGAACAGGTTCAATACTCTCCGCCACGTCCATACCGCGCTTCTGTAGGGGACAAAGCCACTGGCCGCCACTCTCTACCTCTCCCTGTACCTTTTTGCCTAGGATAATAGCGCTATTATTCACCTTTTCATTCTCTCTCCCTTTCACACGCGCATCCATTTATGATTCCCCAATGCTTTTTTCCCCAAGTTCCGGACCTTTTTTCTTCTGCGGTCCATTTATCTGTGTATTTTTAGACCCTGCATATGCCCTATATCTTGCATGTTTTACCTCTTCTCTTTTCTGCAGGACTGCTCACCTGACACTCCTCGCGCCTTCAATGCAACACTCGAGGAAGCCACAAAACCCGGCATTAACAAGCGGCACAAAAGGAAACCTGCAGCACTATGCGGTACAATAAAGCATAGTGAAATTCCCTCTACCTATTCTATAGATCTTATCCGCAGCACAGAGAAGATGGAGAGAACAAAGAAGTTCCACCGAGACTGTTTGCATAACGCTTTTAGTATAGAGAAGAGATAAGAGACGAGTTATAGAATGTGAAAATACTAATTCAACGTAATATACTATCCTGTTTAAATACGATCTCTGCGCATTAATCAAGGGAAATGCCACAGAAAAATGTATTCTGTGCACATCAAGAGCCAAAAATATGAACAAACTAGATATTGATTCATTATTCCCGGTTAGCATAGATGTTTCAGTATTGATTAAGACCCCCTGGTCTCTATGCCCGACCTCGACTCATCCCTTCTCCCCCGCTTTGCCCCTTTCCTGCTCAGTCTCCGTCTCTGAACAGGCGCTGTCTAACTCAATCAGGTCACCGCCACTGTGTTATATCCTGCCCTGTCAGTGTTTCTGTATATTGTTTTTGTTGTATTATAAATCTGGAAAATAAAAAATCTATCTGGAAAAAAAAAAACAGGTCACCGTGATAAACATGTCAACAACCCAGACACACGGTCAACAGGGTAAACAAACGATGGTCAACAAGGCAGAGAGGAGAGAGAGAAAGAGAGACGCAGACTGATTGACCTGCAACTGATCAATAAGCAAGAACTCAAACAGGAGATTTAGTATCAGTGTGACTGTGTGTTTGCCGAACTTCTGTAGTATGTTTTAATCCAACTAGGTCCCAGGGAAAGACTTCATCAACTGTGTCCCAGACTGGAAAAAAAAAAACAACAAAACCCTGGCATACACATCTGGGATCCTAATTAATAAGATTAAAGTCATCATACTGCAACACACACAGCCATACAAGACCAAAACACAAGCAGCAGTATCAAAAAGAAATCGCTAGAGTGCACTCTGCATTTATATCCCATGGTTCACAACAGAGAGAGGGGGGGGGGGGGGGGGGAGAGAGAGAAAGAAGAGAGAGGGAGAGAGACAGACAGACAGAGAGAGAGAGAGAGAAAGGGGGAAGCGCAGCTGGTGGCAGCCAGAGGACCATCTGTTCCTCACTCTATTAGTTCACACACTCTCTCTCCCTCTCTCTCTCTCTCTCTCATTCTCAGACATACACAAAGATCCAAAAACACACACACACACACACACACACACACACACACACTCCTCCCTCTCTGATGCACCTATAGCATGCCTCCATTACCTCTCCTCTACTGTTATATTTTGCCTTTCTCTCTGGAACGTTTCAGCAGCTTGGACTCTCACTGGATGTGTTACAGCGCTCTGTGGAGACGTCACAGTCTACCAGTGCAGACTAGACTGTGCAAATCAATGACGAACAATCAGCAACATTCTAAACTATGGTACTTCACTATACAAATTCACTATAAATATACACAAGCATGTGACCCCTGCCTGCCATGCCTCTTATAGGTGTGCAACGCATCTTAGCCTCATTCACAAGTATTATCGTCCTTCAACACACTCACACACATACATCTAAAAATACACAGTGCATCTTTCCTTCATTGACGAGTAGGATTTCTATCATTCAACAAGGCTAACACACACTCATACACACACTTATTTCTACCCGCTCTCCCATCACTCACCGTACATCTTCCCTTCATCCGACAGTATGATCTTCCTCCTTCCACAGGGGGGGTAGATGGCCAGGGCCTCCTGGAAGCTCTGTTCGATGTCAGGGCTCCAGACCCCCTCGGGGTCCCCGTCCATGGTCTTGTCCCCTCCCGAGTCGCTCAGTCTGTCCATGTCCTCCCCTGGACTCTCACTGCCGCTCCAGCTATTGCGGTCCATGACGCCGGCTAACGCTAGATAGGTAATGTGGCTAAACACAGCTCAGTGCTAGTGCTAATGGTTTTTAATTACCAACTCCCAATGGGAACTGTTGGCTGCTAGCAACTGCAAAGTAAAGGCAAATGCTAACTGTTGCTTAGGGTAACTAGCACCTAGCCGACAGCCAATGGTAGCAAATACTAACCACCAATAATGACACTAAGAGTAGCTGGAAAGACTGGAGACAACTCAGCAAGCTGGTCCAAAATCCCAAGTCAGACAGCAGGAACCTAAAACAGAAAAAAACAGATGAAAGAAATTATTTTCTATTCGTTGAAACTGAAGCTATACCAGGCAACTTTGTATGTTGGCAGCTCCAATCTCACATTACATAATTTGTGGGTATTGAAGTTGAAATTATTTTCAAACAGTAGCCTCTCACTGCCGTTTGGAGCCAAGTTGCCGAGCGCACTGAGAGGGAACTGTTTGAAAACTGTTTGAAAACTGTTTCTGGGTACTGAAGTTCAAACATCTCTCGCTGCACTGGGCAACTTCGCATGTTGGCGGCTCCAGATGGCAGCGAGCGGTGACTGTTTGAACCGCAATACCCAGAAATCCTGTGACATGATGTCAGTAAACTGCACACAGAGCATATTTGCCAACCCGGCCGGTCTGTGATGGTTTATACCAAAGATACCAAAGAGACGAGAGAGGAGAAGATCTAATATTGGTGAGTCCAGCTGGGTGGAGAAGTGAAGCGTACTGACACCAGAGTTTCATTTGGGCAAATCTACATGGTCTCAAATAGTAGGGATGGGACACTCTTTTCTGTTGCAGCCCATCTTTGTGATTTAGGCTGACAAGACGGGTGGATTTTTACATAAAAATCTTGCCTAGTGCAGCTTTAAGTTTTGATTTGTTCAACATGGTTCCCCAGCTGCTAGAGGCAAATTATTGCTTCTTTTCAGGGAACAAATCGCCTGTCTTGTTAAAGTGTTAGTGGTAGTCTAACACCAAATCCACATGCACATCAGTGGCAAGAGAGAGAGACAGGGAGAGAGAGAGAGAGAGAGAGAGACTACTACCACACACTTACTACTGACAGCTTTTAGGAAGAAAAAAAATTGAGAAACTAAAGGAGCTTGCCAGCTGCCTACAATTCCACTAGAATCCCCCACGGTAAACAGCAGGGTTGGCACAGCGCGCACACACACACACACACACTTATAGTGCCAGCTCCTTGGGCAAACACATGTCACTTTGCTTCGTCTTCTTCTGCTGTTCACACTTCCCATTGCGCCGTCCCTTGCCATCATGGCCTGCACAAGCCTGCAGAGTGTGAAGTGTGTGCCAGTGTGTGTATATACTGTAGGCGTGTGTGTGTGTGTGTGTGTGTGTGCATGCCTGCCAACCAGGCCAATTTTAACACAATTATACTTAACAATGTGCACACACACATGCAACTGAAGCATGTAAAAACAGCAGGCAACAGTTTGGACACAGAGGATTTAACCTCGTCCGCACATTTCAGCTCGGGCTTAACAGTCCTGCGGGCTGCTGGACGGGGGTGTAACGCTTTATTTTGCACCCGGGGGAAAGCGCTGCTAGTCTGTAAGAAAACACACTTCGGCTTACATACCCGCCGCCGTGCGTAAACGGGAGGGATCTGCCGGCTTCGCTGGGGGTTTCTCTCCTCGCTCCCTCCTCGTACTTTCCCTCTCCGCCTTCCCTCCCCCGGCGGTTTTCCATTCAAACAAGGATTCATTCATCCAGCGGGCTTTATTGTCGAGAACCAGCAACAACATGTGTTTCCTCTCGTCGGTGTGTGCGTGTGTGTGTGTGTGTGTGTGGTGTCAGGGGGTAGGGAACTGCTGGCATGTTCTTCAAATGAATTTGGGTTCTGCGCGCTATGATGCTGACGAAGCGGAATCAACTTAAGGGCTGCTCTGTGTGTGTGTGTGTGTGTTGATCTACTCCCCTGAGAGTGAGTTATGGTCTATGGATGACTAATACTAATCATTCCCAGCACAGTGATTAATGCTGAGAATCCAACAGCGGCTACAGGAAAAGTCCTGCACATTCTTTCAAGGATGTGATCGCCCAGATCAAACAAATGAAGGAAATAGAGAAGGGAGAAAAAGCAGGGAAACGGAGGGGGAAAGGGGTTTTTAAGGCAAAAAAGCCCTGAGGTATCACTTCCTGAAAAGCTCCGCACATTCATTCTCTATGTTTTGGGACTGAAATACTGAGAATTTCAATTTCACATGATCTGAAAATACCCACATTTCAGAGAACCATTCACAAAATATTACTGACCTTACGAGAACTACGCTGACGCAATGACAACAATCCATCTAGTTTCATACGGCACATTTTCTGCACTGTACTTTTATGAGCAGTATATAATTAATAAAACAATGCAGAATAATAATAAAAGAATTGTTATGAATTGTTTACATTCTTGAAAGCCAGTACCATTGATAGAAAGATTTAGAAATAAACATAATTCTGCAGAGTCACTCTGTTGTCATTTAATTTTCATTTATTACATCGTATAGTGGTTGTATTGAATCATGAACCACATATCATATATTGAATCTGAGATAAGACAAGCATGTTCCAACCCTAATGCTACACTATGTTTGCTGTATTTTCAATAGAGGAGATGAAGGCAGCTGAGAGTCAGAGGAGAGGAGAAGAGAGGAGAAGAGAAGAGAAGAGAAGAGAAGAGAAGAGAAGAGAAGAGAAGAGAAGAGAAGAGAAGAGTTTGGGGGTCAGTGTGGAGCCTGCACTCTGGCCCAGGAGCAGCCAGCATGAGAGGGGCCCGGCAGCAGATGGACGCTGGAGAGAGACATTAGTCACACAACAATCGACTCCGACTACCGGCTACTCCTCTGCACCCTGGGCTACGCTCGCCCCCGCTCCCAGTTCACTGTCTGCCTCTCTCTCTCTCTCTCTCTCTCTCACACACACACACACACACACACACACACTCACACCAGGCAGGCCCAGGCCACTCCAGGCAGGACACCAGGCATCATGGTGTCAGTGCCAGCCCTCAGGAGAACAGATACAGGGCATGCAGCCACAATCCTGCAGCTGCCTTGGACTCTCTCTCTCTCTCTCTCCCCCTCCCTCTCTCTCTCTCGCTCTCTCTCTCTCTCTCTCTCTCTCTCAATTATTTCTTATAGCACCCGCTGGCTTGCACCTCTTGCCCGCTATATGTGTGTTTGTGGGCGCAATGTGCATGGCTCTAAGCCTCCATGGTCTCAGAAGCATGCCAGTGAGTTTGTAATGAAATGTAATGATAGGGACATGCGAGTGTCTGCATTACCGGAGGGGGCCAGGGTGTGTGTGTGTGTGTGTGTGTGTGTGTGTGTGTGTCAGCAGGGGGTCTTGTTGGTATACAAGTTGACCGTGTTATCACAAGCTAGTCAGTTCTTTCAGTCATTCTTCTATTGGACCACTCAATGGCATCTGTTTTAACTGCTTCCAGCATGTGCGCGCACACACACACACACACACACACACACAGCAGGTTTTATACAAGAGGATTTTCCTCATAATCCTCAAAGCAAACATTGTTCCACTTTACAATGTTTTGCCATGTTTACAATGGTCCCTTATGGCCCAAATAGAATTATTGTGTAACTGAGGTGACATTCCCCGCTCTCTGCTCATTTTTATATTTGTTTAAAAAAAAACATAACAGACAAAAACACAGTACAAGCAGTGAACCCAGCTCATTTTTTTAGCAGCGTGCCGACTCTGGCAAAATTTGAATAAAAGCTTGAAATATTTGGAGCAAATTCAGGGACGCTTCATTTATCTTGCCACTTTAGCAGCCTGGGAAGCGGACGTATCATTTGCAAGGTAAGATCAATCAAGTGCTCCTCATGTTATTCAAGCGTTCAGAATGTATTCGAGTGTAGTATTTCAGCCCGCGCTGATGCACTGTCTGTCCCTGGACTCCACGGCGAAGATAACACGGCCACAGCGGGGAACAGGACAAATCTAAAGGTGTCATGTACACAAAATGATATTTCTTCACTATTGATTGTAACCTGAGCGATATGACGGCGTCTGGAGTCTTTTCGTCCGGGGATCTTCGCATCAGATGAAACATGAAATACGAAAGCAAACAGCAGGGAAATGGGGATTAGAATTAAATCCCTCAAAAAATATGTAAAACTGGGACGATATATCGAAATTCAATATATCGCGTTACAATGTGACAATACGTATCGTGGGTCAGAAAAATTAATCGCGATATTAGCTCCATTTTATTCTGCTGTAGTAATCACAAATGAGACGGCGTGACCATCACAATTTCACAAGCTCTCCATTGAAATTATATTATTTCGAAGTCAATACAGTGCTTTGTTTTCTCTGCAAAAGCGTCCTTTTATTCATAAGAACCAAGTACACTGGCAGGTTGAGTGTAAGCCTCAGCGCGGGTGCAGTGTCAGGTGCATTGTGGGTGAGTGCAGCACCGATCAATGCTGGAAGTGTGTGTGTGTGTGTGTAACATCCAAGTGGGAAGGTGGTGTTCTCCCTAAATTGTTCAAGGAATAGCTGCATCAGATCCTGTGTATAATAACATTTATCATAGTAATAATATCCGAGACGATGTGCTTTATGGGTAGAGTGGTGCAGCAGGAATAGTGGCTGTTTTCCCCCTAATTAGCTTATCAGTTTATGAATCCTAAATTCATAAAGCATAGTTGGAATAGTTCCTGTATGAATACTAGGAATGGGACGATATGCTTATCTCACGATACGATTCGATACGCGATACGGGGTTCACGATACGATGTGATAAATAAAAGTTCAACGACAACAAAGTCTGACTGTGCAAAATTATGTTTATTTCTGAGCCACAAATGTTTCTAGCGATGGCACTGGCTTGATTACTACAGCAGAATAAAATGGAATTAATATCGCAATTCATTTTTCTGCCCCACGATACGTATCGTCGTATCGCGATATATTGAATTCCGATATATTGTCCCATCCCAAACGAACACTACGCCCATACGGACTGAATCTTTCTCATCCGGCAATGCCACGCATCACTGTATTCGCCTTTTTTTTTTTTTTTTTTCAGACGGCTGCGGTTTCAATTAATCCATTACGGATTAGTTCACCTCGCATGACGCCGGGAAAACAAATGAATCACCTTCACGAAACTCTCCGGCTGATTTGATTAGCTCTGACCTGATTTTTTTGTGTGTAAAAACAAAGAAACGTATTCATGAAAAAAGGAACATCGGTGAAAGACCGGCAAAGGGTTTCTTTTAGTCTTTCTCTGCGCTGCTGACACACTCGAAAGAGAGAGAGAGAAAGACAGAGAAAGAGAAAGAGAGAGACTTCCTTTATGAGTTGTGAAGAGGCTGTGATTCACAGCATGCACTCCTCATTATTCCACCGTCTCCTCTCACTAGAGCATTACCATTTATGCACACACGCGGTAATTGGCCACAGATTGGACGCTGATACAGTGAAGTGCTTACTTCCGCCTGGAAAAAACGGAACGGCGAAAAGCTTTTTCCTAGCCGGCTCTTCCCTCTCTCTGTCCGTCTCTGTCCCGTTCTCGCGGTCTCTCTCTCTCGCTCTTCCACTTGGGAGCCATTTTTTTTGCTGAGTCAGACCTAGCCATTATCTAGCCTCTTCCTGGGGGGGCACACACACACGCAAGACAATATGCTCCGGTATAACAAGAGGCCTGGGGAGGTTAAGGCAATACCAACACCGTTTAATAAGTGTGAACTCTGTGCCGAGAAAGACAGCATATGTGTGTGTGTGTGTGTGTGTGTGTGTGTGTGTGTGTGCTCCCTCTTTGACACCCAGCGCAGGAACACCGTACGGCTGTACCAATGTGAAAAGAGAGCACAGTGAACTCCATCTATCCCCGCAATCACAGCGAACCGAGGCTCGGCGAAAACACGCCGGCGAAGCCGAATTAGTCCCCTGAACTGTGTTTTCCATCTGCAGCCCATTAAAACCTTGCTGTATTCAGACGGATGCAGGTCAGGGGGAGGCGGGGAGGTTATTTAAGGATAGAACCGGGTTTTATCGGCCGAGTCTGATCACTTCCTACCCGCCTCTGTCCCCGAACCTATTGTGTCTCACTATAAAAAGCTCAATCGCCCAGCCAAAGCAGGCTAAGTGAAACACAACAGCACCTTAAAAACAGCAGGGCATCGATAAGCAAAGGTCGTCCGTTTCAATAACCTTTATTTAGACTGGGCGAGCAGACAGAGAACGCGCTCCTCTTTCTTGTATGCGTAAGAACAGAAGAAATACAGAAAGAAATTACCAATAAAAACAGTGGAATCCTATTTTTAACATACAATACGCACAATTATAGAGCAGAGTTACTAGATTTGAATGAATTGCAGAGTTTAACTCAATGTGGATTGCAGTGAGTTGATCTCAATTGGTAGTTTCTTTTACTTCGTTCCTTTTGAGACTTCAAGATCCATACAGTTGTGGTATTTTCTACTGCTTCTCATTCCCGTGCACTAACAGTATCCAACTGTTGGCTCCGTTTAAAGCACAGAAAGGCAAAAATTACCATAAACTGCTACAGGCTCGGAGGGGAAAAGACACACAAGCCGTTTTATTTTTGTCATTCACTGAAAATTTATTTGGGTTTTTGGAATAAGACATTATGTTCAAACGGAGATTTTACCGGACAACTGCTTTACTTTTCATCTGTGCCGGGAAGAAAATCACCGATGACTCAGGATTGTGGCGGTGACAGCAGGAAAATATTTCCCCACCCGGTGAAAGAATTACACTCCTCGCTGGTATTTTATTTATTTTTTCCTCCGTAGGAGTGTTTATCGCGTTGACGCCTCCGTCCGGGCGAAGGGGGGGAGCGAGAGGTAGTCGGAATCTGGACTTCCCGCTCGCTTTCCTGCTGCGGCCAGGAAATCTGTGTGTGTGTGTGTGTGTGTGTGGGGGGGGGGGGTCCCATTCAGAAACTTCCCATTGGAGGGGCAGGTTGCTCTCGTTGGTCTGCCTGGTTTTGGGCTGGCAGGCAGGCAGACAGACAGGCAGTAAGACCCAGGCTCCACTGCCGGCCTCCTGCAGCCAGCAGCCAGCTCTCCAGCCTCTCCCTCCCCTCCTCCCCCATCCCACCCACCCAGGAGGATGCCTATTGTTCCCCCGTTCCCTAAACAAAGCCTAGCCCCCCCCCCCCCCCCCACCCACCTCCCCTCCACCCCAACCCCCCCCCCCCCCCCCCCCACACACACACACACACACACACACACACACACACACACAGTAGCATTGTTGCTCTAATAAACCGGCTCCGCTCCCCCCCCCAAAATGTCATTACATGCGAGCTAACTCTCCTCCTCTTCTTCTTCTTTTTTTTACACACTCCACTAACTCTCTTTCTCTCTGTCTCTTTCCACATATTAAGATGGCTTTTGGTTTGATTTTGAATAAAATGGCAAAACACAAGTACAGTGCACTTGTGGCTTCTACCGGCTTTCCCTGTCCAAGAAACCAAACCAAAACAGAAACCCTCGTGTTCGTGGATGTGAAGAAAGGCAGGAAAGGACATTTGGACTGCAGGGACACCGGAGTCATTCATTTGAATTTAAAGAGGCGAGCGGGAGTTGTGTGTCAGAAACAAGGGAGAGGTGAAAAATCCCATCCCAACGCACTTCAGTAACAACACAATACACACTTCCCTTCACAGCCAGGCAGCAGCATCCCGCAATTTCCCAGGATTCGCTCCCTCTCACCTGTTGATTCATCGTTAAACAGACGATATGTTCAACTAATTCCTCTTTTTTTTTTTTTTTTTTTAAATAAAACGGGTACAAAGTAGGCCTACATCTGCGTTTCACAAGACCATTTCATGCCCCGGAAGATTACTCCTCCTAATCCCGGTTTGCCAAAAAAAAAAAATCTGTGTGCCGGATTTTGTCCTCCTGTCTAGAAAGGAGACAACAGACGAAACAACAAGGAGGAAGCCAGCCGCTCGCAACTCCACCATATTGCAACAGCATTGGTGAACTACATGAGCACACACACACACACACACACACACGCGCGCACATATGCACACAGTGGTTGTGACTAAAGCACACACAAGCCATATGGTGCGTCCTCATCCACCGACGCCTGTTGCTGCTGCAACAATAGGCCCTGCCTGGCCTGGACAGCAAGAGGCAAACACACACACACACACACACACACACACACCAAATGGTCGTTAGTCAGTCAGTCTGCGTTGCTTAGGCCCAGAACAAACGCCTGGATTTGCATTCTGCACCTCCCTTCGTCCTCCTCCACCCCTCCCCTCTCTCTCTCTCTCTGTCACACACACACACACACACACACACACTTCCCCAGTCTCTACAGGTGCATGGAGCACTCAAAACAGATGTCAACGGACTGGAGAGAGGGAGGGAGAGGCGGCGGGGGGAAAGAGGAGGAGGAGGAGAGCGGAGGGAGGAGAGGAGGCTGTTTGCCCAGGGTGACTGACAAAGCTTTGTACGCTCGCAGGCCTAGACACAGCAAAGACAATGAGGGCTCCCACCTCAAACACTCGCACCCGCTAGTGCACGTGCCTGGGCGCGCGCGCACACACACACACACACACACACACGCACATGCCCCTTCTTCCTCTGTTACAGTTTAAGGGGTGCTTGATTTATCTTTAAGAGAGGTAGAGGGCGAGGAGAAAAATAGAAAGTAGAGAATAGAAAGTACAATTTGCCCTAAAAATCTGAGGCAGCACTCATCCAATAAGTTAAAAAAGTTGAGTTGATCCATGTTTTGGGTGTTTGTATGGAATCTAGTTTTCCTCTTGGGACTAATGACAGCATCACAGACATTTTGGGCGACACTGATCAGTATTTCAGTTTGATCAAAGCTGTTGCCAGGTATCAAAACTTACTCAACACAACAAATAAAAATGAAAATGTTTCTAAAAAGCAAGAGCTATTAATACAATCTGCAGTTGAGTAATTCCATATATAACTTCTTTCTGTTTAGCTTGATTAGGCCATTACTGATATTTTGAAGACAGTTAAATGTCATGTCTTCCTCAAATACTGAGTGTTTGTTTTTGTACAACTGTGGATTCACCAAAGCATTTAGTATATTTGAAAATTACTAGAGTCTAAAACAAAATTATGATTGAAATCATTTTTCTGGTGGGTATACAAATTCTTGTTATTAGAAAAACAATTTGACATTCACCTACATCCCATGCCTGTTGAGAGTTGGCAATTTCATTTAGGCATATGATTTGTTTTATTTGTATTCATTTTGCTAGACTATGCCAATAGGCCAAAAGAAGCCAAAAAGTATCATTCATTAAACCAAAATATGAGTATATTTAAATATGTGAGCTGAGGAGTAATAAAAACACATCTTACACATCTTGTTCTCAACTTAGAAATTAGATTTACAGAATGTAATGCATTTGGCATATTTCAGCCTTTAGGCTATAATTTCTCCGCAATAATTGCATTATGGTTTTCCCTGCATGGCCACAGATGCTTTGCTAAAAGAACTACAGCAATATTCTGGAAGGACACTATCAAACAGCATAGCAAAAGTCCCTATATGGATATTATAATGATACCATACGGCATAAAAATACCATGAAGAAGTATAAGGTCAGTATAAGCTCAGGACTGACACACTATAAGTCCCTATATGACTATTATATGTAGTGGTAAATAAAAAGGGGGTGATTATCATGAGGATAACAACCACCAATATGAATAAAAGGCAATTAGATTTTCATAAAGCATTAATTCATTTACAATCCCCCCCTCCTTCCATTCCATGTCAAAAGACCCCATCTCCATATAGCTTACACCAGTTTGATACTACATAGTAGGAAGGATACTATACTACTAAAACACCTCATTAAGATGTGTGTCAGCCCAAAAAAAAGGTGGGAAAACTGTATTTCCGCACATCAGAAAGGGGGATAACCTGAGTTTAAATGGGTTTGCCCTCCACTACATCCCTCATTACAGGGATAAATAGGGGGATTTTTCGTCAGGGGGGGGGGGGGGGGGTTTAACACACCACCACCTAATAGATACAGTATTAACGCCATCTGAATACGTCTATCACCTACTAGTTCCATTAGGTTTACTGTTTACTTTGTGCCTATATCTCCCTATGGCCTGCTCCACTGACTGGGGCCTGTATAGGAGAAGAGAAAACCCCGCCGATGCAACAAGTCCCCCATTCACTCCCAGCTTTGTTAAGCTGCCTCCAACACTGCAGCAACGCGTTTTTTATCCGCTTCACGCTAAATATAGGTCAATTCATAAACCGAACTCTTGACAGTTCAACGCACTTTCGTGATAGACGTTAGTATGCGCGAGAAAGAAGTGCTACAAAACAAGGTCGGAGGTGTTTTTTGGTGTCGGGAGAAGGGGGATAAAACTGTAGTGAAAGCGACATCCCCCGCTTTGAAGCTCGCAACGCAAAGCATTAATACGCTTGTTAGACTTGTTTAACGCATAGGAGGGGTTCACGTGTGTCAATATCGTCCTCAACCACGCCAAGAATGTTTTAATTTCAGTTTCAATACCCACTTCGGGGATTTTTATAAACAAACGAAACGTCCGGGGGCTCAGACGCGCAGTACACAGGCTACAGGCTGAAGGAGGGGAGCGGGGGGGGGGGGGGACTCCTCCTTGGGAACTTACCTCGATTCAAACGCCTCTTTATGGATTAATTCCCACACTTTTCCGCGGATTGGAGTCGTTACAGCATCGGGAAGATCCCCAGCAACTCCGCTTTCTCCTCGAGGTTTTGGTTTGATGAAGGGATCGGGGCGCGCTGAGTGCGTAAAATGCGCAGCGTCTCTCCAAGGATGCGAAATATGCGCGGAATGGGAGCAGGAATGAAATGAACGCAGCGGATTGAGTTGAACGGGGCGGGGTGAGAGAGGCTGGCGTCACCCTGGATGGATGAAATGGAGTGAAAGATGGGAGGATGGGTGGAAAAAAGAAAGAAAGAGAGAGAGAGGGGGGGGGGGGGGAAGGGGCCGGACTGTATGGGCTGCGTTGAACAACAAAAGAAAAGAGTAGTGCGCCCAAACTCTATTCAGAGGAAGGAGAGAAAGGGTAGAGACAGAAGACAAGCTGCATAGCCAAGAATGCATGACACTTTAAATAGAAGCAAATAAGATGTCCATTAAAAACACGGCGACTTCACCTTGTTGCAAGTTAAAATTGGGACTTTTAAGACCCTTTAATGCGAGTTAAAATAATATTTAAGACCAATTTCACTCTCAAAAATTAGCCAGAAGAGTAAAAAACGGAGATTTATCTCTAGAAAAGTTACATTTTAAGCCATCTGAAACCATATTTAAGACACAAACACAACATTTAACCATATTTAACACCGTTTGATGGATAATTCAATTTAAGTCATTTTAATACTTTTTAAGGACCTGCAGACACCCTGAAAAAAAAAAAAGCCCTTGTCACAGAAGAGAAATTACAGTTGCCATAATGCTCTCTTCTATAATACAGGCCCACAGCGTAGAACTCTACAATACCCTATCTATAGACAGTGAAAAAATAGATACTACAAATAGATACCTCAAGTAGAGGTATACACCCCCATTTAATATTTTGTTTGAAGGATGGAACTGGACAGCTGTCAGTGCTGTAGGTGGGGCAACAACAGTGGAGTGATAGAAACTTCTGACCAAAATACACATTCCTCATCATTGTCTCACTGTCACTGACTTTAAATGACCGAATAGTGAAATTCAAACATTCCCGGAACGCCCTGAAGGACCCCCGGGGGGCGGGGGGGGGGGGGGGGGGGGGTGCCCGGACCCCACTTGGGAACCACTGCCCTAACCAGAAAATCATTGTCTTTCTCTGAAAGTCTTTGAATGCAGCAGGCAGCGCCTGCAGCCTCATAAAGGAGTTGTTGTTTACTACTAAACTCTACCCATCTCAGGTTTCATCCCCCCAAGGCGCTGCTGGACTGTCATCTCCCCAGAGGGAGGGGCTGTGACATAAAACAAACACAGATATGCCAGGGTCGCAACCCAAACCACCTACTGCAACCTGACACCGCAGCCAGGCCGTCCACCAGACTAGCATTCCACGTGTGTGTGTGTGTGTGTGTGTGTGTGTAAGAGAGATTCTTACACACACACACACACAAACACACACTGGATCATGTATGGATTATGCAGAATACTTTCCCTTTATACTCTTTTGTGTGTTTTTGTACATGTGTGTCTCATTCACAAACGCATACACACACACACACACACACACACACACACACACACACACACACACACAAACAAACAGAGCAAGCAAGTAAAGCATTCTGCTGTGTGACCTGCAGGTCAGCAGTTAGATTGGTCTGACCTCGAGTCTGGCCTCACCTGGTTTCCTGTTGATTTATCTCTGCTGTCTGTGCCTCAGTTCCAGGAGTGTCCAGAACTTCTGGAGGGCTGAAATGTAAGGGGCGAAAATGCAATTGGACATTTATAATTGAGAAATGTAACAAGTAGGCATTACCTTCCGAGGTGTTCTGTCATCATGGTGTTTGGCGGGATAAATTTGTCTGACAGGCCCTACTTTGGGGAGCCCTGCTCTAACCGGAACCCTCTCATCTGTATATTTTTAACAAACTGTATATCATTTAACATGTCGCTCCCCTCTGTTCCCCACATGACAGGGGAAATAAAGGGTTATTATGAAGTATAGTATGTCAGTGTCGATGCAAAATGTCAGCAAGAGCCCTCTTGTGGTCTGTGGGGAGCAATCTGAACATGAAGAGTGTGTACTGTCTACAAGACTTTGACCAGATTCAGGCCCTGTCAGCCACATATGAGCGGAGGAGATTAGAATGACATTGTTTTTACACAGAGGCTTTCTTGAAGCACCGTAGTCTCGGTAACGGGGGTTAGAGGGCCTGGGAATGCACAGGTTCAATCCCAACCACAGCCATGCATCCTGCCAAAGTGTTCTTGAGCAAGACACTGAACCCTCTACCTGCTCCCACATTGTATGTTGCTTGACTGGCGGCCTCAAAGAGCTTCTCGAGAACCATTCGGCGACTCAGAATGGAAAGGCAGGACATCGCTTAGGCTGTTCTCAGCAGGGGAAACGCTGACCTCAGCTGGTGATCATTGTCGGAAGGTGGGAGGAGCACTTTGAGGAACTCCTAAACCCGAAAGAAATGCCCTCTGTTCAGGAGGCGATGCTGGAGGATTTCTCCATCTCATTGGCAGAGTCAAAGTTCCAGGGATGGACTAGATCCGTCCTGAAATGCTGAAGGGTCTAGATACGTTTGGGCTGTCATGGATGACACATCCCTTCAATGTCTTGTGGACTTGGGAACAGTGTCTTCGGATTGGCAGACAGGGGTGGTGGTCCCCTTTTTTAAAAAAAGAGGACATGCTCCGACAAGGTGCTGGAGACAAGACTCCAGCCGATTGTCAAACCTTTCCTCAAAAGAGGAAAAATGCGTATTTCATCCCGGTCGCAGTAAAGTAGACCAGCTTTTTACCCTTTCACAGCTAATCAAAGGGGCATGGGAGTTTGCTAATCCTCTTTGCATGTGTTTTGTAGATTTGGAACAAGCCTATGACCATGTTCCCCGAGGTTTCCGGTAGGAGGTGCTGCGGGAGTGCGGGGTGCCAGGGCCACAATGCTGCAAGCCGTTTGGTCCCTATACACTCGGAGCAAGAACTGTGTTCGTATTCTTGGCATTAAGTCAAGCTCATTCCATGGGGACTTCGACAAGGATGCACCTTGTCCCCTGTCCTGTTTGGGATTTTCATTGACAGGATATCAAGGTGCAGAACAGATCTGGAGTAACTAGTTTAGTGACATTAGGGTGGCAATGATACAAGGTGAAAAGGGGATTTAAGATAAAAATGCTGAACTTTTGTCTTGCTTTGGTAATATTGCTTTCAACTTTCATGGCAGGAAAACACATTGAATTGAACTGAATGGATTTGAAATTGATTGAGAGGGAGAGAGTAGTTAAGGTAATACTTAATGAATCAATTAATTAAAATTTCACCTAATGGAATTTATCATCTTGCACAAAATAAATCCAGAACATAAAAACATCAGGCGCAGGCATTCAGACATTGCGATACGATGGAAATAGCACTGTAGCACAGTATTCCCGTACTTCACTTGAACCTTGAGGTTGAGGTCGCTTTCCTCCATCCTTCCACATCATATTCATCATCATATTCTGGAGAGTCTGTTTGTATAGGATTTAACCTTCAGGAAAGTTTGTGTGTGTGTGTGTGTCTGTGTGTATTTTTGCTTTTCAGTGAGTCTGCTATTCCAAAGGCCAGGACAACTACATCTGCAGGGTGTACAGCAGACTCCAAGGCCCACTGCACATCTCTACAGAATATCTCTGTCTATTGCCATATGCAAGAGTAGTAGTAGTAGAGTGCTTCACTTTTTAATTATTACTCCAATGGAGAAGCAACTCCATTAATATCTGAAAAGTGACTTATTTGTATGTTTGTTTGTTTATTGGTTTATTTACGTTATTTCACCAGTTGTAGCCTAGTAAACTACCTAAAATGGCACAGCCTCAAACTCTTGGGCAGCTTCAATTAATGATATTATTTTCTTTACCTTAAAGCAGTTTGACTTTGGTAGACCATTTTTCAGTTTTTTGGCAGATACAGCTGTTTATGAACAGCCGACCACCAACTTCTGCCTCACTGCACAGTCAGCACCATTCCCTTGAAAACTTTCACTTTCTTTAGAGAAACTTAGTCTAAATATCATATCTCCAGCACATATTGATCTTGATAGTATCACTTTTCTGTTTACAGGGCGATAATCCTAGAGGGAATTTGGGCTATTTGTATTTATCTTTCACCAAAAGTCGGAGAAAATCAGGCAGTGACGCAGAGGTTGATTACTCATTAACTCACATACATGTGTATGTGATGGGAAGTGGAGCTGTTGAAAACCTTTGAAAACCTTTGAGACGAGAGTCCGGTCCTGGTGATGGACTCCTTGGACCCCCTTCAATTTGCATACCAGACACACATAGGCATGGGCGATGCCATCCTACGCCTGCCCCACAAGGCTTAATCTAACCTGGAGAGGCCAGGAAGCATTGTGAGAAACATGTTCTTTGACTTCTCCAGGGCTTTCAAATAGAGTTATTGGTTTGCTGATATTGGCCTTTCAGTAAAAACACAGATATCAAACAGTCAATGTTGATATATTGGAGGTGAGGATATGATTTTTACTCAATAGCTTCAAGGGTGTCGATCTGTAAAACCTGCATTTCATAAGTCTGGCCTTCAGTGGAGAGTTTTAGTGTCCCATGATGGTCTAAATGCTGTTTCAGAGGCTTTTCCACCCTGACAGAAATACAATTATGGGGGAAATTTTGAATACTTGGGATTTTGGGGGAATTTTTGGCATGAACATTGATCAAATTTGACTATTGGCACAAATATCGGATATCGGCAGCTTCAGTCCAAATATTGGTATTTGCCTTCAGAAACCCACATCGGTCAAACCCTACTTTCAACACCATTCAGCCCCCAGGCGGTGTTAGTGTACTGTCACATTTCCTGTTCACCCGCTACACCTCAGACTTCAGATTCAAGTCTGGGCCATGCCACCTCCAGAAGATCTCTAATGAGGCATATTGATGCATTAGTGATGGAAAGGAGGAGATTATATATGCTGTATATATATTACAAATTCTGTCACTGATTATATATTTATAATAAATTCAATTATCAGTAGATTTTGTTGTTCTCTATGCCCAAACTAATCTTGTCACTCAGTAGTCACAATGTTATCCACGACTGTAAACAAAGGACTTGTAACAACTTTCTAAAAGATTAGAGGTGTTGTCTGTATCCATGACTGTCATAGAAAAACACTTACACTTGTTATATTATTTGTCAAGATGCTCACAGCTGATAAGCATGTAACTTGCGCTACAAGCTAGTTTTTATATATTTTCATCATGTTATAGTTATACAGACCTAGGGAGGACTTCAGTGATACAGTAGACTCTCCATTAACACTGCAATATCCCTTTGTTTATTTCTGTAGGGCTACAGTACAGTATGACTTTAGGACCAAGAGGATCATCTTTGAAATAACTGATGTGTAACATTTTCATGTGCAAATTTTCCAGGCATTTTCAAGGCATTTTGCATTGAGAGAAAGGATTATGTATCCTTTCATATATACAGTAGACACAGTATATACATATCTGATACAGGCTGTGAGGCAGATTGTAACACACATTGTTGTGAGTACATGTTATTTGCCTCAACCTGCTCATCCACCGAGATGCCTCTTCAGGGTTTAGTTTTAATCACAGCTCCTCTCTGGGGGCATGGCGACTCAACCTTTGGGGAGATTGCCTGGCACACTCCTCCAACCTTTCCACACAATAACTGTCTATGTACTTGTACACAATATCTTCACAAAGGAATCTAAAAAAATAAAAAATTGGGCAGCAGATGGAGTGTGCCAGTGGAACACGGGGCTTCAGGTGCACTGAGCCTCCTCTCCTTTTGTGCTTTTAAATGCTCCCTTTTAAAGACAGGGGAGCGGACCAGCCTCCTTTTGTATTTTTGACATTTATTTGACGCATGGAAAGAGAGAGCCATGCAGACACGGAAGATAGCAGTTACAGGATTGAGGTTAGGAGTCGGATTTCCATGATGGGCACTGATCAGGCTGCTCAGATAGAGAGGATGAATGAACTGGTCAAAAGGGATCGCGAGGGGCCTTCGTTCTCCTCCTACTTGTCAGAGCAGGGAGTGCTGATGTAATCACTTTTACCTTTCATGTCACTATGAGCACGACAGGTGAGCAGGGATGAAGTTTGAAACAGGCACTGCACTACACTGCTCCACCCTGTCCTTACAAATACAAGCCTTGGTTCAACAGCAGGATGAACGTCCAAGAGATGAACAGTATACATCATTACACAAGGTACTTGGGATGTTATTTTTGTCACATCCCTCTTATGCACACACACATTAGTTGGTTTAGTTTATGGTCCTCAAGAAGAACTGTTGAGAGGTTCAGTTACTGTTTGACTAAATGTAAGAATGGACAAGAAGCGGTTCCAGTCTCTCAGAAGAATGGTACGATTGAAAAAAAAAACCCACATCCAGTCAGCAGCAGTCCTGTAGGCAAAAAACGGCTCGATGATGAGAGAGGTCAGAGGAGAACGTCAAGACTCAGGTTATTCAAACTAACAGGTCAGCCGCAAGAATGCAAATAACAACAGTGGTGTGCAGAAGGGCATCTCAGAACATACCACTCATTGAACCTTGAAGTCGATGGGCTACAGCAGCGGAAGACCGTGCTGCGCTCAACTTCTGTATGGACACTTGATCGCCAGAACTGGACTGAAGAATGGAAGAATGCTGCTTGGTCCAATGAGAAGTAGAACACCTTTCAAGTCAGCATGGACCAAGATCCGTGTGGATTGTTTCCAGCACTTTGTTGAATCCAGGCCTTGAAGAATTCAGGCTGTCCTGAAGGCAAAAGGTGCAGGAGTCTCACCTGGTACTAGCTTGGTGTCCCTGATAAAGTCGATACTGAGCGTACACCAGCCTGTTTGTGCCAGGGATCAAACCAGCAATTAGTTGGACTCGACCTCTCGTCCGGGATTATAGCAAAAATACACTTTCACAGGTACGATGTGAGAGTACTTCATCTCATGGCTGTACTGAAAGTATAGATCTACTTATGTGACCTACTTACATTAGATCGTCATATTTTTCACGTAACAAGCCCTTGTAGCTACTATATGTACTGGCCCTTATCACTTTATCCAAGAGCTGTTGCTGTGAGAGCACACACACACACACACACACAAATACATAATGAGATATCACTCTCACCTGATATTTCTATATTATCTCCTCTCTGTCTCTCTCTCACTCTTCTCAGAATGGAAAAGCGATGCTGTCACATAGAGTGAGATTCATCCAGAAGATTGAAATAACAGGAAAGGGAGACATGTTGGCACACGAACATGCAACATCGATACAGTTATGAGCGAGGAAGCCATCCCGCTCTACTCTGTAACATTACCTTTGTTGAGTGCCAGCAAAACATTATTTGGCTATATGGCCGAACCTTTTATCAAATGCCACGTAATATAATAATGTGATACTTTATTGATCGCCGCAGGGAATTTCTCTTTTCTCTTGCCCCCTGTCTATAAGGAGGTCAGAGGTCAGGGTCAGCTACAGAGCAGCAGTCCTGCGGCTGGTAGGGATTCAGTGTCTTGCTCAAAGACACTTCAGAACGTGTCTTCCAGTTGAAGGACAGTCTCCCTCCCTCCACCACCCTGCTGCCATACAGAAGTGCATACATTTTTAGAATGGGTGGCTATTGTGGGAATCAACCATCAAAGTTCCACAAACTACTTATTGAATGAGAAAAAATAGGTTATTGTTGGACTACTACTTGAAATATTCTAACAAACATCATGGGAGAATGTTTGATAACAGTTGTAGGTGCTAAAAGCCATATTCAAGGAGGCCAAATTAACTGAAAGTGATTGGATTACATTACTGGGGGAGATGGGATAATCCAATAGATTGCGCTACTGATAACAAATTTAGGTTATTATCAATAATGTGTGGTGGAAAGTGAAGTGAGCTGGCCGTTAAGCCAAAATAAGCCTCAACTGGACACAGAGACAGTCAGAAGGTTCCTGCCTGAGGATCTGCAGCTGCACACAGGCTCACAATAAGGGATCAAAACTTCAGCAATATATCGAGGGGCCAGGCCATGCAAAGCCTTAGAAGTGATCAATAACATCTTAAAATCAATTCTGGCAGGCAACCAGTGGAGAGATGCTACAATGGGGGAAATATGGTCCCAACTGATGCTCATATTCAGCTACTTCTTCATGTGTTCTTTACTGGTAGGACCACCAGAGAAGGGACATTACAGAAAGAGCAAGTCCATCATGTTCAGCTAAAGTTAGAGGGACTGGAGTCAAAATCTCTAACCTGGTGGGATGACAGGTTACCAAAACTCTGTCCAATAAACAAACTACTTGTGAGTCATGTGACTTTTGTAAAATATCCTGGGCTCATTACACTTCTGTAACAAAATTACACAATGATTCAACTTTTCAAAAACGTAACACTGCCAACCCTCGAACGGGAGCCGCGCTCGTCCACTGCTCCATTACTGTGGTGTAGTCAATCAGAGGAATGCGGCTCCGTCTCCCCATGTGACCCTCGCACAGAACGACAATGTAACAATAATGCAATAACAACAATGTAACAAGGTAATAACTAGAGCAGCTGAATCGTTCCCTGGACGAGGGAGCGGAGAGGAAATGATCCTAACGTCATTTCAGATCCCCGAGGATCTGTTGCAACTGACATGAGAGCATCTGGATGGGCAATCATCACCGGATACTGTTACTCGTACCGAATGTAAAGCTGCGCTCCAGGCATTTAGTTGACACACACATACACACACATATGCATCTCTTTCTATCACTTTCTCTCACACACACACACACAAATGTTAAGGTTGTAAGGGCCGACTGAAGGTGCACTCCCTGAAAGATTATGTTACATCACCGAATACCATTGCTCATACTTTACATTTTAGGCGCTTGGTAGACACACATAAACACACACGCACACGCACACACACACACACACCTCTCTCTCACATACACACAATCTCCATGAAGATGAAATAATGGCCTGTTGAAGGTTCACTCCTTGAAATACGTGACATCACTCAAGCTATGACTGATACTTTACATTTTAGGTACTTGTTATACACACACACACACACACACATGTACTCTTTCTTCAATACTAATACTTCTCTGTAGATTCACAAAAATTGTTCAGAAGCACTTTGTCCTGGAATCAAAAACATCTGAACCTCGGTGTCCTTGAAATATACGGTACGTGGGTATCGACAGAGAAGAATACAAAGTATAATTAATAATACATCAACACAAACACACAGACACCACACACACACACACACACACACGCCAATTCTACCCCCATTTTTTCAAAAGCTATTGTGGAATGTGTGAGAAAAATATACCTTTTCATCCATTCAGTAACTGTCCTCCTATCTATTTCAGTCTATGTTGGGGTCAGCTCCAGTTTAAAAAGCTTTTCCGCAGCTTTTCCAACAGTCCATCTCAATTTACTGAAAGAAGGAAAAAAAACAGAAAATTGTAGTGAAACTTCACTTGTCTTTCTGAGCGGGCAAAATTGGAACCAATCTGACCCCAATTTTTGTTTTGTCTGAAAAGCATTCCTTCCCCTGCTTCCTTTGAGGGAGGGAAAAAAAAAATGCAATCAGCCACATTCAGAGACTTGGATGTTTTATTGAATGTTACACGTCGAAATTGTGGTAAAACATTAATAGATACATGAGAGTGAGTGTGTGGGCAGCTCAAACCGCAGATAATTACGGCATTTATTGCTTTAAGAAGTACGATTGCTTGAAGAATGGGACACAAAATACAATTTGTTCCCCCAAAACAACCAACAATACAATATATTCAGTCAATTGTCATTTGTCGTGCAGAAAAGGAGTGAAATATATAGTAATGCGTATAATAAATAATGTGTTTCATATGTGTCTCTAATTCATAAAGCATATAATGTCTATTGACTGGCTGGGATTTTGCATAAAGCGATTTGCTGGTGAGTAAAGACATTTTTTATGTGTTGTATTCAGATATTACATTTTGAACACAATAGAGCTTTGGTCAAGTTTCTCATGCATGCAACGATCAAGAGGGTCAAGACCACTGTGAAGGAGCACATGCATTCATGTTACCAATACAGAGCGCTGCCAGTTTAAATAAAGGCACTTATGAATTACATGAAACAAGAGTAGAAAAAAAATGAAATGGTTATGAAGTGTTGGGAACGAGCGCAAGAACAAGTGTATCAAAATGTACAATAAATACAGTTCAACAATTTGTTTACCCAATAAAAAGATGTTTTGCTAATCTAAAATTGCCCCTTCATGATATTAATATGGGGTGACAAAAATATATAAATCTTATAACAACCAATTGGAAAAAACAATAAGGCTTCTGTAACTTTGCCAAAACGTATCATTTATCTTATTTAGTTCATAAATGATAGAAGAGCAGGATGGAAATGCCGAATGTACAATAAAAGCAAAACAGACAGTATCTATCTCAAATATAGATTTGTGACACACGCTAAAAAAAAAAATGTCTTGGCAGTTATTAAAAAAATACAGGAACATTATAGATTTGTGTGTGGTACATAATCCAACAGCGAGTAAATTCTTGTGATGCATGCATTTAGGTAAAAGCTTTTTTTTTCTCCATAAGAAATAATAAGAAATAGAAGACATTTCATAAGCTTTAGCATGTGGTCCGTCGTGTAAAGTGTTCTCTGGTGCTCACTCTACGTTCCTGTACCTGGTGAAGAGGTTGTAGAGGACGCGGAGTGTCGATTTCAGGTCACAGTTCACTATATCTGAAAGAGGGATGAGAGAAGAGGCACGAGCATGTAACCAGTGAGTGTCAGGATCTTGTCTGCAAAATGGTCCAGTAAGCCAGAGCGGCTGTTAGGGAAGAATTTGTCCAGGTCGTACCGTGGCTGTCACGTTCCTGCCCCTGCTCTAGAGCGGATGCCCTTTTCTTTCCTTTAGTGAACACAGCTACACAGAAGCTTAGAAGAGGCATTGGTTGTGCTGCTGCTGTTGATATATATGACTACTGGAAACCCACTGGAGACATGACACTCTTTTGCTAAAAGCTGAAAAAAAATGTGATTTGAACTTTTGCATATTTTTAACTTTTTAGCTTGTTCACTTTTGTAATGTTCTTAATTTTGAGTTGTATTAGGATCTGAAAAGAGCTTATGTTCTATTGGCAAGTCCTATCTAACTAAATCCATAAAAGATACATAAATCAGTTCTTGCTTTAACTGATTTTTTCAGTATTTTTCTGAATAAAAACTAGGGATGGGATGATGTATCGAAATTCAATATATCGCAATACAAAAATGTGACGATACGTATCATGGGGCAGAAAAATGAAACATCATATTAGCTCGATTTTCTTCTAAATTAGATTATTTACACTTTGTAATTTTTAAATTGTGGTTTACATTCTAGCAAGACAATGCCATTGCTAGAAAGATTTGTGGCTCAGAAACAAACATAATTCTGCACAGAAAAGCAGAAATTCCATATGAATTCATTTTTAAAAAACTTGAGTCCTACCCTCAGGTCTGGGCTTGGGTCTCTCCAGACCTCCGTCCTGCATCAGCTCAAAAGAGAAGGACACATTGTGGACCTGCGGAGAGACAGACGAGGCTGTCAGGACACAGGGACAGTCTAAAGACACAAGCATGTTGGCTAATGTGCGAGTTTAAAATGTTTGCACACGAAAGTACACATGCATAAACCGCACACACGCACACACACAGACAAATGCATGCTCACCCTTACAGATACAGATACAGGTGAGCAGGTACAAATCATACAAGCACACACACACAACTCCTCGGTGATAAGAGAATGTGGAAACCGGTCGATAAATCCCACAATACGCTCAGGGTCAATTCAATCGTGCTACCACAGCTTCCTATGTGGGCAAACACTGTTCTGTTCTGTTCTGTAAGACCATAAGCCTTCGGCAGCTGCACAAACACTCTGCGCCCTCGTTTATCAATAGCTTTATATCACTGGTGTCCTTCAGAAACCTCACATCTCCAACAGTGTTACAGGGGATTGACAGCCAACACTGTTGCTTGTGTCAAAAACGTTTGAATGACAAGAATAGAATAGAATATACTGCATTTTCGGCAAAGGAATAAAAGGAGAAGAGAGGGTTTATTGCATATTATACTTTATCGCATTTCCTGATAATACACATTCTGGAGATATGAGGTTTCTGCAGGACGCTGACAGTGATGGTCCGCATGATGAGCGATGCCGAAATACAGAGCTGACGCTTATTCAGAACATGCAAACCTTTTCCAGGAGTCTACAATGTCTGATATGCAGGTGGAAACATTTTGATCGCCTAAGTAAGCTGCATTTTTTGGGTAAGTCAATCCCTCTGCAAAAAGACGGCAGGTTAGACGCTGTGTGCTGTGGAGGAAACCTGCGCAAGGATCTCTTGGCCGTACCGAGTTGTCAACAATATGAAAAGTGAAGTTATTTAGTGCAGGAACGGGGGAAGACGCATCAAAAGGGGAAGAGGAGATAGAAACAGATGACAGATATTTTCTATTTTCTGCCTACTGTATCTGTGTGTGCATGCGTGTGTGTATGTGTGTGTGCGTGCGCGCTTGCCATGCCGTGAAGCGCTAAAAGCAGTGTGCGGCGAGGGCTTATTATGTGAAAAGCATGACCGTGGCTATCTAATACAGTAAGAGAGAAGTAGAGGGAATGAGCCTTGAGTAGACATCTATTGAGCAAATGCGGGACTGCTTTCTTGATGCCTCACTGTAGACCCCTCCCACCCCCCACCCCCGGTGTATCATCGATAGGCCTCTAGGCCCTTACACGCCTCTCTCACAAACACACAGTAATAGAGCCGAGCCCCCCGGCCACTCCAATGTTTCCCTGTGCAATAGGAGATTACAGATGCTGTGGGGCCGGTGCCTGTTCTTCCGGGCCAGGAGTGTCTCTGTGTGTGTCTGTGTGTGTGTGTGTGTGTGTGAGCGTAATTGTGTGCATTGTAGCACTGATGCCCATTCTGCTTCGCAGCTTGGCAGGGCCCGCTGGCCAAGGCCCAAACAAAAGGCTACTGTGGTGTCTCCGCAGATCGCCTGTTCAGAATGCCGTAGTACTACAGAGGCCGATGGAGGAAAGGGATGGCTGTGCACTGAATGGGCTCTGGGGAGAAGGGATGGCATTTATCAAGCCACTGAAAGAAGAGAGTCCTGGCCCTGAGTGCATGAGGCTCCTCAGAAATGGACTATTGATTTAAGAGAGTGTTTCTTAAACTGTAGGTCAGGACCAAAGATGGGTCACAGCCCTGTTTCTGGCAAATCCCCACATGACAAGCTCGTTATATCACTGGGGGTGAGCCAACACTTACAGTTCTGCTTTCTTTTGTCTGAATCATGGTGGAAAAGTTTACTTTGTTGCATTTTTGTATTGGTTCGTTTAGGTTCACACTGCCCAATTACAAGTGAACAAGGGCTTGTAAACAAAAGTCACATGGACTCACAAGTAGCTCGTTCATCGAACAGTTTTGGTGGTAACCTGACATCCCGCAAGGTAAGAGAGGTAGAGGTAGAGTTCTTCTCTGGTGTTCATACCAGTTAAGAACACATGAAGAAATAGATAATAAATATGATCATCAGTCTGACTGCGGTCTGCCCTTGGTTCATCTTGTTATGTTAGGCTTGATGAACTGCTGGCTACCAGATGTCAACATCCGTCTTCTTATACCAATAAGCGTTTTTGGGTAGTTTCCTGTAGTTGGTTCTACTAGAGTAATGACTTACTCTAGTAAAAAAATCTGTCAACATCATCAAAGATAAACGAGAGATGGCCTTTAGTGACAGGACAAGATGTCAAGAATGTTTGTCATCATCTGATTTATGGTCACCGTTCACGTCACATGATTAAAAATGATCTCAGAACAGCACTTCTAAGATACTGTATGAAGATAAACTCTGATGTAAAATTGATTTCAATTTTTAATTTATGAGTAAGAAGAAATACAGAGTCCTCCTATTCATGGGCCAGGAATGGTTTTTATCAACCTTGTCAAAGTAATCAGCACACAATATGTTTAAATGTAACAGTGCGATACTGAGAAAGTAATGCATTGTTTTGCCAGACTTTTCCTCTAAAATCTCAAGTTAGCATGTGGGATGAATCACATGTTCTACGTTAACAAGGAGGATCCTATTTATTCTCATCCCCCCTTAAATTGTCAGATCAATCAAAATCAGTTTTGTCTTTCAGATCATAATGACTTGAGTTGGTCAATTGATCCTGGTCAGTGATCCAAGCTTAGTTAGCCCGTTCTCAAAGACTTATTTAATATACAAGCCATGTAATGTATGACGATAGATTCTTGCTGGTGTCTCAGTGCTGAAACGTCCACCATGTTCACAGTATCAATGCTTAAGTCTCCGGTTTGCTACAGTGGTAATCAGCGAGATTCTTGTTTATTCATTTAGTCTCCATCTTTGTTGTTCAGCGCTCATTGCTGTGGTGTTTCTGCACTCCTCTTCCCAGAGATCACCTGTCAATCAAACAGTGTGGGCGGGACTGTCTCGTCTTTCACCTTGGATTTTCTGTTGATGCAGTTTGAGTTTCTCTTTTCTTTGTCTGTTCAGCCATGGTGCCTATCACTGCTCATGCTAACTACCCAGTTCTTCTTCTGTTTATTCCAAACAAACCGGAAATGTAAAATACATCACTTCCTGTGCAGCAGAGGATTTTTCCCAGGAAAGAGCTACCAGACACCAGGTGTTTAGAACAGACAATATATAAGTTTTCATGAACTGGATATAGGTTGAATCACTATTGTGTTACATTGATCTGCGGTGGAGAGCGTCACAGCCCAAAATGGGTGAAAAGCAAATTGGTCACGGTTCCCCATATGAGAACAGTGGCTGTATGTTTTAATGAGCATGGATACCACAGTGAAATCCTTAATTTCTTATTTGGTTCTGCGGCTGAAAAACTTAAGATCTCAAGGTTTTCCAGTTTTCCAGTAGCTATAATACTGTATAATTTCAATAATCAAGTTCAGGGGTACAGATTATAAATGATTAAACTTTACCTTTTGGTCAAAATTCTCTGGTGTGAGGAAGAAGTTGTAGAGTGGGACAAAGTATCCCTCCAGGAGCCCCATCAGCAACACCAGGTACACACCGTCTGCAAACTAAAGTGCAGCACAGTCAGCTATCCAGGCCTGCTGTATATCAGTGTTTCCTTTATTATTTAACAGTGGGGCACTGTCGAGAGAAAAAAAATGCAAGAAATGTCCACCATAAGTCATTTAGTCTCATATTCAGTCTGAAAATATTTACACTCATTTCAGGAATTTCCTAGAAACAAGTGTCATCATCTTGAAACACTTGTATCGAGAAAATGAAACTTGATTCAAGAAAAATATTGAAACAAGTTGATTTGCATTGGAAACAAGTGAAATTACCTCACCTTGTTGGCAGATATTTTTTTTGCACTTGTTTTCAGAAGATTACGATTTTACAGCTCAATACTAGATTAAATGACATAATAAGATGGTCAGGTTGTTGTTATGTTGTTGTTACTGTCAATGTTACAGAAGCCATTCCACCATTCCCAGACAAACCCATCCAGCTGAGTGTGGCTGTAACACTCTTAGATTTATGGCTTTGACTGTATGCACTCATGTACTAAAAGGCGCTTTCAATAAAGCACTACCAAATGGCATATATTAAATTGCATAAAAGTGACTGTATCATTGTGAAATATCAGCACTCAAGGATCATTGTGCAATATTAGATATACTGTGTAGGACTTACTTCATCACCAATGTGTATTATGCTTTTTACTACATTTGCATGTGTGTGTGTGTGTGTTTGTGAGTGTCTCCAATACCTGTGTATCCAATTCAGAAACCTCTAGGTTGAGCTTGTTCAGGTGTTTGTTCACAAATGTGATCAACGTCTGAGGAAAGACAAAGAAAATGTCTGTCATCAAGGCTCAAGTCTCAAACTCGGTAACAGACAGACATGACATACACAAACATACACATGCCCTAATACATGCATATAGACAGAGAGACAGTTAGACACACACAGACACACACAAAATAGAGGGCTACCAGGTGACATAATACACCCTCTGTTGGAAGTCCTCAGCTCTTGGGCAACAATGGCTCAAAACAGCTGATTGTGTTTCTAAACTTATGACTTAGCCCTTTCAGCAGAATTGAATAGACATGGTTAATGTTTTTGCCTGGGAACTGATCATTTTGCCACTGATACATCTGATCGATTTTGTAGATAGACAATGTCAGCTTGTTAGCTAGCTATCCATCTGTCAACCATCACTGTGTTGCTGTAACCAGGCGTGGTTGCTAGGAGATTTGTGATGCGACTGCAAAGCCTCTATACCTTCTTGACAACATTCAGCTTATCTGGAGCGTGGTCGAACAGGGTGTCGAAAGCATCGCGCTCTGCCGAGAACAAAGGACATAGATAACTAATCAAAAAAGGGTCATCAAAACATGAACATTTCCAAAATAAATGCTGCTCAAAAACTCCTCATCTGTATATGAACATACCATGTCTCCCGGAAAAAGCCCTGAGAAGAAGAGATAGGAAAGTGGAAAAAAAAAAGGAAAAGACAGAGGAAAAGAGGGAGACAAAGAATAAGTCGAATGCATATAATAGAGGCCGGTTGTGGTAATTGACAATTTCACACACTGAATATTCATAGAAAACTAAAGAGATAATCAAAGAGAAGTGCTTCCAGTTCAATCACAGAGGAATGTAGAGAATGGAGGGATTATTTCACAGGAATGACTATGAACAATACATGTACCGAGGGTATCATAATTTCATTAACAATAAGCAGAGGTACACCTGGGGTATTCAAATAACATTAACAATAGGGGGCATCATCATTGGGACCTCAGCAATAGCCACATACTGCAGCACAATACAATAATCTCAACAGCAGGAAAAGACTGTTGGGTATTAATACAATGAATGAAGATGTGCCTCCGCTATCCGTGCAGCTTTTCTATGGGAATGGGATGCTTCCCTTGTCTTGTTACAATGTTAGCACTTTGGAGGATATTATTGTTGGAAGGGGTCAGGTGGTTTTGGAGGGTAGGGAATGCTGCAGTGCGGGTGTCCCCGAGGAAGAGATATCGCAATAGGCAGGCCAGCAAGAAATGGCAGGCACTAACCCACCCACCTACCCACCCACACACACACACACACACACGCACACACGCAAGCGCTCTCACACATGTTCATGGTGTAATCTGTGATGGCAGAGGCAGGCAGGCCTGGGCAGTGGTCCTGGTAGTGTGGTAATAACCGTGTTTCCACTGTGGCCGTGTGTGTCTGTGTGTGTGTGTGTGTGTGTGTGTGTTATTAACAGTGTATCTATCTACCAAGACAAAATGTGTGAGTTTGTGTGTGCTGGCCTGTCGTTATCTCCCTTGCTGCTGCTGTCAGCCTGCAGGACTGCCTCGGAGCGAGAAAAGGTGTGTGTGTGTGTGTATGTTTGTGTGTGTGTGTGTGTGTATGTGTGTGTATCAAATTGTCCAATGCTTCAACTAAGGGTGCCATCACATCCTTTCCTCAGATACAATGGTTAGCTATTCAGCGCTGCACAATATTTCTTCCATTAGATAGTCAGAGAAACAGTCTATCGAAAGCATTTCTATTGGTGGAAGGTAAGATACAGTATCTGAGGCTTGGATTCAAGTCATGAACCCTACTTCTATTCTCGGTAAAGAGGAATACATGTTCCATCTTTTATTGTGCTGTGACTTTGACCGCTGTAGTCCTTACTATTGGTTTCTTCTAGTGTTGGCAATGTAGGAATTTAAGTTTATTCTACTGTTGTATTCTGCGTAAATCACTTATCTGAGTGTCAGATAAATGTCAAAAGCAAGAAAAGTAACTGTTGGTAAAGTGATAAACAAGTGAAATCCTCATTAGCATGTATGCATGTATGTCTGTCTACATTGCCTAAAAATGCTTGCATGCATCATGAGGCATAGAAACAAGTGAGCTGAGCAGACTTACTCTGTGTTGCCAGTGATTTCCTCTTGGATTTGTCTGGACTGAAGGATGCCCTCTCTTTTCTGAAAGACAGAAAGGGGGAGCAATGTGTCAATGTATGGTTATTTCATTCTGCCGAGTGTGAACGAGACAGGATATGACAAACTGGGTCAAAGAAAGCCAAAAATGATTCTCAATGATGAGGACACCCACTGCTGCAACCCACCTGGACGACCACTACTTGAATAGAAACGTGGTCCGGCAATCTGATCGGTGCTCTGAAGTGTTGTGACAGCGCCACCAGCAGGTGAAGGATGGCCACTATACTCTTAGCATGGACCGCTTATGTGTGAGAAACAGAGAGAAATAGAGGGAGAAATGTATTACAGAACAATTACATAATAAAAGATGAAAAAAATCAATAAATGCAAGTGGTTGGACATAGATCAACATGTGGATCAATAGCGGTACAAGCACAACATGATAAAGTCTTTCGCACACTTTTTCCTATCTGCCATTTTCTGACACTTCTGAGCTATTAACCCTCTGGACACCAGCTTATATTTGGGTGTTTTTTAATACCTTTATGAGTTTGCTCAGGCTGGTCCCATTTCTGTGTACATCAGTGTTTTATGTATCTGGAATCAGTAGAGCCTCCACTTTAGCTGATATCACACATGAAATCTAAAATGCCTCCATAAAGCACACAGCAATTAATAATGATACTTCCAAATAAATACTGACAAAAAGATGCCATTATCGGCATTTACTATCCACTATATGGTATTGTTGAATAAAAGACACAATTTTCCATATTTACTGCTATTTCTTGAGTATTTAAATCTAAAATTGAGTCTCTGAGTATATGAATACCTTGCTCTAGCCATTGGGCTGCCATATATCAAGGCACATATTTGCTATCATTTTTCATCGCTACAGGAATTTACAGTTTAAGGTGTTGTGGCAAGATCTTGCACCCTCACTGTAAATACACAGAAAATGCCACAAGTTGCCTTGAAATGTTTTTAGAAAAGCCATGGAAATTTGTGCCTTAGTGCAGAAAAACCACAGAACAAGTCAGCTAAATTCTGCTGGGACTCTGTAGTATAATGTCAACCATAAAGGACCTATTCAATCAGACATACTGAATGACATGTCCTTAGTCATCTGAATCATGGGCCTGAGCAAATAGGATTTAGCTTTAGATGGCCAAACAATCAGAATCAATTAAGTGGCCCAGGCAAGCCTTTGATTGTGCCTCATGGCAATGGTAAATTACAAAGAGCAAGCTAAAAGCCTTTAGAAACCTATTAGATCCTCGCTGGATCAGGGGATCCAAATAAGTTACAGGAATCAGGAATGAGTGTTTTCATAAGGCTTTTGAATGGAGGACGAAAGCAGGGATAAACAAAAGTGAATTGATTTAAAAAAAAAAAAAGCTTCTCAAATAAAAAGACAGCAAAATCAATTACATTCCATATCATTCAATGTGCTCTTTAGCATTTTATGAAGACATTTCATACAAGTAGCTTTCAAGGACAAGCTTTTACCTGAGGCACATTTAACTATTTCACATTATCTTTACTTTGGTTTGAATCAATTTCATCTGGTACAGACTTTCTCTACCGCACTGCCCTAACAAAATCAATTGCGTACCTTATCTTAAAGCTTCTCTCTCTTTCTCCCTCTCTCTCTCTCTCAACAACCTGCCTCCCTCTATCTTGCCATCTTCTCCTCTTTCTCTGCCTCACTCATACAGTCAATTCCTTCTTTGGCCACGTTACCCCATCCATTTCCCTCTCTCACCACTCTTGTATCTCACATACGTACGTTATGGCTAATGATATAAGTAAAAGGCAAGAGTGTGCTGGGAGCCTGATGGTAATTATCATTACCCCCCGTGTCAGATAGAAGAGTGCTATCAAGGGAGAGGTGAAGAGCTCTATTGCCATGCATGGCCACATTCTCCGCTGTTCTCAATGCGAAGGCACACAGCTCAATAAGAAGCATATTAACTCAACAACGGGCAAGACAAGCACATTCAGACGTAAATCCTTTCAGTGGAGATAATAAACAAGCTTGCATGAAGAGAACAGTGAAAGCCATGCTCAGAGCTTTCCTTCTTTATTCTTCATTAGGATATTGATTAGGATAGAGCTCACTAGCACTTGCTAATATGACTGATCTGATCAGGTTGAGGTGACATTCTGCACCCCATTCAAATTCCGGGCAGTGTCACGTTCAATTGCCAGGTATCAGCTGCTACAACTATTTTACCTTGTAAACCGATGATTCTCTTGCAGGACTCATTTGAAATGCTTCAAATTGTTTATAAGGTCACTGCGTTCCTTCAAAATAATTGCTTAGCCGGGATTAATACAGCTGCATTCCACTGTATTTTCATTTATGGTGCAGTGGTCTCCGTCAGAGAAGTCTACCATCATGCCTCTATGCTACATCTATCCTTCAATTCTGTTGCAGCCATTTCTTTTAAATATTTCATATTTAATCCATATTTAAGTAAACAATCAATACTGTACAACATCTGCAAGTATCAAGTAAACCAACATGTTTAATTCTTCCTCATACTTTCTACAGTCTTCTTAACACGTGGTGAAATTGTCACAGTTGTTTGTATTCTATTTTTAGCCCATGGCATGAAATGCCCGAGCTCTTATCGCTACTGATCCTGCTGGATGACGTCTAGGAGTGACGGATCACCAGCTTGCTACACCGACTCTATGGCTACCGTCATGGATCATTATCTTGCTACGTTCTGCTGCTCAGTGAGCCACTCTGGTTGTTTAGAGAAATAGATCACAGTGAGGGCGCTAAACAGCCATAAGATGCCTAGTAATTTATATTTTTAAACGGCAGCCCAACCTGTAAAATGTTGGTGTAGTTAGACTATTTTTTAATGCAGTCCAACCTTTAGCCCGCATCTCTTAACATATTGATTGATTGGTTGATTTTTTTCATGACTGATCATCCAGTACGCATCATAGCCATGCACTACTGCGCAGATTCGCACTTTTGTTTTTATTGCATTGTTCTTATTACTTTTACTCAACAGCACATTGCGTTTCAGAAGTCTCTCAAATCACTGGTGGCTAGACCATTCTTTGTCTTAAAATTACTGAAAGGAGATCAAGGTTTGAATTTTACAAAATTTTACTAAATTCATGCAATATATGCAATAAAAAGTACCTCTAAAATGGCACAATGCAATGCAATATTGCAATCGACAATTTCAACACTAGAACATGTTGGGAAAAATGTATGAAGGAGAAGTATGGGAGAAAGTATGGATTACATCATTATGTAGTCATGTGTAATATAAAATATAGTAGAGATGGTATATATGCTGTATTAGCATCATCAGGTCCCTTACAGTCAACGTTCCAGCGAATGTTCCTGGTGGAGAGTTTGAGCGAGTCGTTGATGCGTTCTAAAACAGTCTGGAGCTTCTGTTTCTGGGCGATCTCAGACTGGGTCACCTCCGCCACATTTAGCTTCTCCCCCTCCAGCTTTTCTGGAACACAAATGACAGGCTAAGATAATGACATGCAAACATAAACATCAATATCGACTCAATATCTATCTTTTTTAAAGATCAGTACTGAAATCTAGTGCAATTTGGATTTAAAGACCAAGTTTAGCTTACTGTCTCAACACTCGTGCTATTAACTCCATATGTTTGGTTCAACTCCTCACCAAAGAGTTTCTGTAGGACCTGTCCATCATACAGATCTTCAGCCAGGTCCTTCACAATGATCCTCTCTCCCACCAGAACATCATTTATCCAGTCGATCAGCACCTACATGGGCAAAATATCAAACAGAGACAGATGAATCATACTAAGAACAAGCAGAAAACGGTGCTGCATGGTTCGATTTTGCCCATGAATCCAAAAGGTACTCTTTGGAAATGGCAGTAATCATAAGCAGTCTTTACACAGCTGACCCAGCTACAAATGCAGTAGCAGAGCCGGGATAGAATTAATCATGATCAATTTCCACAAGCTTCTTTTTCCACTTTTTACCTGGTATGATCATCTTTACACTGTGGCAGCAATAAACTTTATGTGGGTGATTATTGTGTGATATCGTTTCAAAACTAAGAATTCAATACCCTTGACATTTATGGTGATGCAGCCAGAATTCACAATGGATTGAAGTGAGATTTTTTGTCAACAATCTACACAAAATACCCTGTAATGTCAAAGTAAAAACATGTCTGAACAGCTTATACATCATGCTGTGGGGGGGAGGTGGGGGGGGGGGGCTTTTCATCTGCAGGAACTGGGAGACTTCTAAGGATGAACTGAACTTTATTGAAAATGAAATAGAGAAATCTCTCACTTAAGTAAGTATTCAGTGCCCCGAGCCAATACTTTCTAGAAGCACCTTTGGCAGTGATTGCAGCTTCGGGTCTTCTTGATCTGGATCTTGGGATTTTTTCCCATTCTTTCTTGCACATTTGCTTAAGCTTGGTCAGGTTGGATGGGGAGCATCCAACAGCTATCTTAAAGTCACAAATTTCCAATGGGTTCTAAGTCTGGGCTTTGGCTGGGCTGCTCAAGGACTTTCACATTCTTGTTCTGAAGCCGTTCCAGTGTTGATTCAGCTGTATGCTCGGGGTCTCTGGTCTTTGCCACTCCGAAGCACGTTCTCCTTCTATCCGCCTCTATTTGACTCCATTCATTGTTCAGTTCATCCTTAGAAGTCTCCCAGTTCCTGCAGATGAAAAGCCCCCCCCCCCACAGCATGATGCTGCCACCAACACGCTGCACAGTAGGGGTGGTGTTACCTGGGCGATGAGCTGCGGGCAGTTGCTGCCAGACACAACCCTTTGTATTACGACTGAAGAGTTTTCGTTTCAATCTTTTGCCTCATGCTCTCAGAGTCTTTCACTGCCTTATTGAAAACTCCAGGCTGCCTTTTTTCACCAGGAACGGTTTCCTCCTGGCCACTCAGACCAGATTTTTCAAGTGCTGCACTAACTGATGTCCTTCTGGTAAGAGAACTCTTACCAGGAGTACTTCAGTCAGAGTGGTCCAGAGCTTCTTGGTCACCTGCCTGACCAAGGTCCTTCTTGCCTGGTTGTTCTGTGTCGTCCAACAACCAGCTGTAAGAAGAGTCTGGGTAGATCCATATTTTTCTATTTCCAAATGATGCAGCCTTCTGTGCTCTTGTGAACTCCAAACAATTCAGAAATTGTTTTATACCCTTCCCCAGATCTTTGCATCCTCATAGTTATGTCTTTGATTCTACAGACAGTTCCTTACACTTCATGGTAAACTTTCTGCGCTGACAGGCACTGTCATCTATGAGAGCTTATATAGACATCTGGATTTTGTTCTGAGTCATATCCAATCAGTTGAACTGGCCACAGGTGGACTGCAATCAAGTTGTGACATCTCAAAGACTTTCAAAGGAATCTGGATGCACCTTAACTCAGTTTGCAGTGCCACTGCCAAGGGGTTGAACACTGACTCAAAACTTTCAGCTTTTCATGTTTAAGTAATTTGTAAAAACGTGTAAATACAAAAATCTACTTCGACATTATTGGTTATGTGTATATTAGTGACAAAAATTTAATCAATTTTCAATTCAGGATGTAGCACCACAAATGAGGAAAAAAGGGAATATATAGTTTCCGAAGGCACTGCAAAGAACTGTTGGTGTGCGTTGTCATGTGCAAATCATCTTAAACATTAAAGTTTAACACAATTAGTCATACAGTTTTTATTGAAAGAATTTCTTGGGTTTTAATACATTGAATTAAAATTTAACTTACAATTTCAGCCTGACCGTATGTCTTGGACATCGTTCAAATTTGTATATTTTTTGTATCTTTTAATCACGCACAACAAAGGACATAAGTTTTATATTTTATCTGTACACAGATCATACACACTTCAGAGAATTAGTCCACAATCAGCAAAGGTTTTAAAGGTGATCAAAGCTTTGTGAAGCCCCCATAAATAAGTAGCCAACTGATGTATAATAACTTATAACTATGCATTTTGATGTGGACATAACTTTATGAATGGTCATGTATCCTTTGTATGGAATCATCAGTATCTTTTAGATAAATTATAGATGTTTTTATGGATTCTTTGATTAATAGCCCAACAGAGATAAGACATCCAAATATGTATATATAAAAAAATGAAAACCTATTGACCTTCATGAGCTCCTGCAGTTTGCGGTCGTTCTTGGAGTTGGGGTCCACCATGGTGCGTACTTCGTTCTCCTCTAATGGAAGCGTGAAAAAAGGGTAAAGGTCAAAACTGAAGAGGAACATTTTGTCAGGGCTAATACTGAGAGAATAGCAACAGAAGTCGGCCAAGAACTAAAGCACAAACAGAAGAACATCTTTTCAGTGTCGTGGAGAAACCTTGCACCCCCAAAAAGTCTAATTTATTTCCTATTCCCCAAGTGCTAGAGTGAAATGATGAGATTACTGAATACCAAACAAGGCATAATAAGCACACCACATAATTATAGCCAGAGCCATAGACAGTATTTTGCCATTCAGTGGCAGCCAAGTTAGCTCCACAAACCTGCTCCAGGTTCATTGCTGGGTAACGGATGATTTTATTTTATATTTGTTATATATATATAATATATATATATATATAACATTATAATAACATTTTTTAGCCATACTGCAATCCTATTAATCTAATAACTTTAAATAATGTAAAAGTTGCCTAGCATTAATGTAATAACTGTTTTCCTGTTAACATAATATTATTATATACTTGGATTTTATTACTTTATGAGAAAGGCTGAAAGTTTCAGTTTTCAAACATGTAATAACTGAACTGATAGTGTAATTATAGTCAAAATTCAACACACACCTGTCACTCATTCAATTGGTCATTGGTTATTAACTACAGGGCTTCATCTGAAAAAGGGATGGATATGTATGACAGAGGTGCTTGTTGATCACTGTAAATGCCTTACATTGCCAGAGTGCTTCAGCATTATACTCAAGTATATTTAATATACTGTATGTAAACACAAATAAGTATCATGAAGATGTTCTCAAAGAAATGCCAGATAATATCATAGCTGCCACATAAACTTTTTCCCTTAAAACAGTTTGGTTCTAACAATTAACACAAAATGTCTTCATACAAAATGAGTTACTAATTGTAATATATTCTATACATTCTGTGATGTACAAAATATTGATAGCTGCAATTTAAGGTTATTTTTTATTTGCTGCATCAAATCATGGTGTACCGAACTATTAGATAAAAATGTAGCTCAGGAGGTCAGGCGGGGTTGGTTGTCATACAGTAAATGTATTACAATTGTAAAACAACTCCTGTTTGCTCCACCTTTTAATGGTCTCTGTGCGCTATGGGGTCATGTTCAACTCACATTAGATTTACACTGCATCTAAAGCTGTCAAAACCTAAAAGAGTTTGTTTTTGTTGGTTGTGTGTCTCTTAGGGCAAACATGTAAATCACTTGCACAAGCACAGCTCTGTCATTTTGATAAGGTTGAAGAAAAGGGTGTGTGTGTGTGTGTGTGTGTGTGCACATGCGCTCACACACATCTTTTCACTGTGCCCTTCTTGGAGTTAGTTGTGTATAGTTTAAAAGACGCATCAGCCAACAATAAATGTCCTATGTGTTTTTGCATGGAGGGCTAACATTGTGTGACATTTACATCTATCGGGGACTGGGAGTGTAGCGGCATACCTAGCATGGTGTCTTCAGGGTCCAGCTCATAGTGGGAAGGGCTGAGAGGAAGGTTGATGGCATTTATTCCCTCTTCCTGAAGCTCAGACACTGGAAGAAAGGAATACAGACATTACATCAAATTACATTTAGATCACGCACCTCATGCACCCTGAGGCCCGCAGGCATGAATGCAGTAAAAGCACACATGCACACACAGTTACAAGTTCAGACAACTATATTTATGAGGAGAGACCAATCATTTTCAATGATTTCTCAACCCTTATCCTAACCCTAAATGCTAAAACCATGTGTTCACACAGTAAGCAAGCCAAGGAACTGGTCGGCTTGAGAAACCAGACCGGAAGTCTATCCATTTTTCTACAACCACAGAAACACTGGCTGATGTTGATCCTTGTTTGTTTACGAGGGAAAAGTCAGCTGCCTGTGGCTGCCCATCGGTAGCCAATCGCGTATCAGCGTTGGTGCCACCCGAACCTTAACCCTATCCTATTTCTAACCCCTATTCTTTTATAATTTACTTTTCCCAGTTGGAATATCCCCACAAATCATGTTTTGACATACTGTATTTGTAAGCCACATCTAGAATTTAAAAGTACAGTTAAATCTGGCATACACACACACATGTGGGCATGAGCACACACACACACAAATTTGAATTACAGTACTTGTAAGAACACTCATTACGTACGTTCATTCCCTAACCCCTAACCTAATCCTAATTCTAATCTTAACCCTAAACCCAAGTCCTAAACCTAAAAAAGGCCCTTAAAGTAGTAAGGAGCAGCAACATATCCTCACTTTGGAGGATTTTCCTCATCTTTCTGTCCTTGTAAGGACACTTGGTCCTCATAAGTATAGAAATACAAGAACACACAGACACACACACATACCGTCCAAGTCAGATGTGTAACCAGATGTAGCCAGAACAAAGCTGTACGATTTGTCTTTCTGTGAGGCCACTTAAAAGGCCAATCATTTGGAAAACTGGTACATCAAGTGCAGAACATTAATAGAACAGTACAGGGACAAAGACAGAATGTTTGCCAGCATTACAACCCCTAGTAGTTTTCAGCCGTAGTCTGGATGGCTCTCTAAACGCTCCCTTGATTCCTCAAACAACCCTCAGCAGACCCTCCGTTGAGAGTCGCTTGACGTCAGACAAATAGAGACGAGTGTTGCTTCCTGCTTCCCAGCAGGCTTTATAAAGGCCCAGCATGCCTTTCTTCTCAGTGTGTCAGATACCTGAGGAGGCTTGATCATTAGTGATCACTGTGTGTGTGTGTGTGTGTGTGTGTGTGTGTGTGTGTGTTAGAGGCATTGAGTGAACATCCTGCGCATTTCTCTGCCTTCACCAGGGCAACATCCTCTTAATCAACACCATCCACAAGTGCTTGCGTCTATGTGCGCACGTACACACACACACACACACACACTGAGCATCACACAGAGGTGTATGAGAATATTCCGACAGAGTGACACATGCCTCAGTTTTTTTCCTCTTTAAAAGAATAATTTGACACGCGCATAACCACCACTAACCGAGTCCGCTGGATCCAACATCCGATCCAACCCGGTGCCAAGAACACTCCCATCGCTTTCTACCTTAGGTTCCCCATCAGGCTTTGCCTTGAACACAAAGTAATTGCAAATAAGGCACTCTCAGCTCTCGAAAGGTATGACACAGAAAATTGAACAAAATTATTATCTGGATGGCACTGCTGCGGCTTGTAGCCTGCGTGTCAGAATGTGACGTTTGGGAGTAGTTTTACAAAATTAAAGCAATCAAGTGACATCACTGAGGACGGCGGGGGCAGCTAATATGTCAGGGCCATTTCTCTTCTCTAATTTTACTATGGAAGTCGATGAAAACACTGGGCACAAACCCCCAGTTGAAAGTGACCCATCTGTACCTTTATATACAGTGATGAAGAGATGATAGTGTTTCTTTGAGTCAAATGCCATCCATAAGTGAAGCAGGTATTTCACACTGTGCTGCAGCACTCTGAAGCACACTACACTCTACTATAACCTAAAGACTGGATGTGAATTATATATGTTGCAAAATGTTCAACATTTTATTTTGGGTGAATACATTTACAACTAAGGATTTTCTGTTATTCGAGTTTTACACTTTCACACACATTTTTTCGCTTTCCATTCACGTTTGAAAGAATATGTGCAAAAAGGCAAGGGGGGGTCGAAACCTTTTATAGACTGTATATGGTTGGAAATTCATGAACTCATATTGGGGCATGGGTGCTATAAATCCACACCATACCAATTAACAGGATCTGATATAACTGTAACTGAACCTTGTGCTATTTTAGGGTGAGCACATGTAGAAACATATGTTGGATGTTAGAGAAAGTATGGTAGGTATGGAGAAATATAACTTTAAGATGAGATATGATAACCTTAGTTACCAGCTATGCTTTTATATCAGGATGTCAGCTGTGAGTCCGGTGTGTGAACTTCAAAGAAGAGACAAAAACTTACGTGTTGTCATGATTTGATTTCACTTCATTTCAGGTAATACTATGAAAAATGTATTTGCTCATCTGTATTTTCACTTTGAATATATTCTGTGTTAATGTGACTTACCAGGGAATTGTTGACAATACAAGCAGACTGAATAGAAAACAACACGAGCGTCCTCCGCGTCCTGCATTGGACCTTACTGCGCATCACTCCTCCCCCTCCTAGCCGGTGTCGTAAAGCAGAATGCCTTTCTATCCACTTGGTTAAACAACAAAAAAAGCCACATCACGCAGACACGTCGCCCTGGAGCGCACTTATCTGTGTGAGGCTACATGTGATGAAAGAGCCACCGCCGTCGTGTCCTACCTGGAGGGCAGAGCGCTCCACAGCCCATGTCTCTCAGTCTCCGTCCCCCAGCCTCCAGCATCCTCCCCTGGCTAGCAGCTCCAGCTCTCCCCCGTCCCAGGCTGAACTAAGGCCTGACCCCCACCTTAAAACACTCTATATTTGCTCTATTTCCACAGCGGATATAGAATTCTGTACTATCTGTTCCGCTTTATATATTGTCCCTGCCCTCTATGTCCACAGCACACAGCTGGTGTCCGTCCTTATGCGGTGCAAAGCCCCGGCTAACGCTCTCTGTCAAACCCAGTAATAGTGATGCAGCTAAAACGTATAAGCTTTTTTCTCCTGACCTCACGTTAAGTCATTCTCCTCTCTCTCTCTCCTCTCCATTCTTACCATCTCTCCCCCATCCTATAGCTCTCTCCCCCCCTTTCCCCTTCCATCCTATACCCCCCCCCCCTTTTTTCCCTTCTTGTCCAATCGTTAGTCCCGTTCAAGGCTCCTTTCTCTCTCCCCGGCATGAGCAGCCACCATCATAAACGTCAGAGGGACTTAAATTTAATCAATGCTCGACACAAGAGAGACCAGCCCAGGCTTTCCATCAAATCATGGGACACACTGCAGACATCCTACACACTGCCACTGCCAGAGTGTGTGTATGTGTGTCTCTGTGTGTGTGTTTGACTTGGTGAACGCGAGCCAGCATGCGTGAATGTAATGTGATTGCGTGCATGCGCCGCGGACGAAGAAAAACATAAAACGGGGGCTCAGCTGTGGCACAGTATCCGGGATGACACAAACTAATCATCCAATCTGAAAGAGGCCTTTCTCATTCCACGATAAAACCTGGCCTTTAACAATGAATGTCAAGGTCGCTAAAGCCTGGTGCTTTGGGGGGGCCCTGCATGGTTATAAACCAAAACTGGGCTTCTAAAAGTAGGCTTTTGGAATCGGTTTATTGTACAGCACATTCTTGGTTGTGAAATATGCACGTCCAACATAGCCAGGTTTTATTTGTGAATGTAATCAGGCCGCTGGGTGAGAAAGGGAATCGGGAATCTTCATGGGAAACTGAAAAAGCTGCGGCCTAGTGGTTAGAGAGACGTTCAAGCCCCTATGTTGGCAAGCCTCCACCCTGCTGAACTGTCCTGAAGCAAGACACTGAATCCCTACCAGCTGCAGGGCTGCTGTTCTGTAGCTGAACCTGACCTCTGACCTCCCTGAGGAGGGGGAAAAGCAAGGACAATTTCCCTGCAGGCATCATCAAACTAAATAAGATTATGACTACAGTTAAAAACCTCATTCCCCTGTCATATTCATATATATTCAGTGAGGTGTGAGCGGTGTGAGCAGCAGGGAGGGGTGCTGTGTGTGAGTGCTGCTGCTGGGCCCAGCCTCCAGCCTCCAGCCTCAGACGGGCCTGTGTTTACTCACGGCTCATTCCTCACTTATTACATTTGTGGCGGAGTCAATACCTTACATGGATACAGACACAGCCCGCGGCCACACAAACTCACACACATGGAAACACACACGCTGTAGCTGGGGTGTTTCGGTGTAATAAACCTATGCCCAATGCTGAATTACCGGTGTTAAAAGTGTTGTCTAAAATGAATGTGCGTAATAGTTATGGGGTTATTAGCCTGCCAGTGGTTCCTACGGTGCCCAGTGCACGAGCGGCTAAAACGTAAGCTATTGATGTCGGTTATGTTGTAAAAGTTTAAATATTGTACGAAAACATCGTATTGTCTTCTTCTCTTCTTCAATAAAAACGAGCTTACGAAAGTTGTGGTAGTTTGGGCCCGTTATTTTTGCTAGCTATTTACCTTCTTTAGCCTTTTTCCTTCTTGCCAAAGTTCCACCAAGTTTTCCCAGGAAGGAGTCATCTTTCTTTCTGGAAGAAGGGGATTTGGGCGTCGGAGATTTGGGAGAAGACGGGGATTTCTGAGGCGAGGAAGCCATCGGCGAAACTTAATCCGAGTCGACGAATAAATGTCACAAAACAACTTGAGTTGATGCGGAAAGTTATGTAGAAGTCACGTAAAAAAAAAAAATCACTGTCCACTCCCGAAAGCGGAAACGGAATTCCAGTCATTTTCTCCCGAAGTTGGCAGGATTCACTGGCCCCTCCTCTCTGGAGGAGGGCCGGGAGAGGAGGCTGAGGCTGACCCGGAGCCCCGGGGTGCTGTCGGGTTCAGAAGTAGAGCTGGAGTGGAGTGAGAAGGTCCCACGATGTCCCACATGAATTAAACACATTTTTGTTTCTCACGTTGAAGCGACAGAAAGTATTTTTAAGCAATAAGCCACAGCTACGAGGCGCTATTCAGCATAGTGTGACACTCCGTTATATTAACACATAATGAATCATTGTATTATTAATAGATAATTAAATTAATACAAAAAAAATGAAATAATCTTCCGCAAAGTAATATAGTTCTTCAACTACGCGACACATACAGTAAGTAGGCTATCAATAGTGGCGTTCATTAGTGCATTCATATTTAAATTAACTGCTTGGTGATAGGTCTGTTTGTTTATATAATATATCATTAATAACAACATTTACTGTGATGCCCTCATAGGTGTGCGTTTATACATAATATATCATTAATATTTATATGGGAAATATTTGTATAAATATTTGTATTGGAAAATACTATTATTATTTAAATAAATCAGCTGAGTGTCAGTGTCCCTGAACTAAGGGGTCCAAGCCCAATGTGTGTCTGTCATCAGGATAAACATTTTGACCAAGGCCCTCATTCTGAAAATACTTTTGTTATCAGATATTAGAGTAGAATGTATGTCTGGCCTACAGGTGGTGGGGAGATAACAGTGTAGAGAGTGAAACCTCTCTACACTTGTCTATCATCATGTATAAGACATTCTTACACACTCTGTCATTGTGTTGCTAACTTCTAGCAAATTAACAACACTAAAATTAAACCATTCACCATTTTGCTGGGGACCCCTGGGATACACTCAAGGACCCCTGGGGGTCCCTGGATCCCACTTTGGGAACCACTGGCTTATGTTATTTTTAATTTAACACTACTATATGTGATGTTACACAACAATAGATAGGCCTATTGTGCGTGTGTATGTATGAATGTATGTTTTAGGTTAGTCAACAACAATAAGTAACTGCAGTACTCATTCACGTTTTAAATTCATATTTTTTTTTATTAAAGAAAACTCTTTTTTCAACATAAAACACTTTATGCAGCATAAAACCTAAACACATAGAAACAGAACACACATGCCAGTTTACAGTTTTAACATGACCCCATAACTTATATTGACTTGAGTGTTAGTTCATTCACAACGCAAATAAATTACTCCGTGGGTTCCAGCTGGGTTTACAGCCCGGGACCCAAATGAGAACTTTGGTTTTCCTGTCCTGGGATCCAAACTCATGTAAACACATTATGGGAACCCATCAGAGGTAAAGCCAGCCGTTTTGGCTCGCAGCCCATAGTTAAAGAAACCAGGAATCACTAAATTAACAGCATGAAACAATCACAGTTTAATTAATAATATGTTAGTCACAGATGGATGAGTTAAGGACTTTGCTGGGTAAAACGATGAAATGTTCTGCAGCTTGGCAAAGGCACAGATGTCTCTTACCGGTTGACTAGAAATATCTGGCAGTTATGATTCTACTTCACTGCAGTTGTGCTTCTTCTGTGTGTATATTAGTGTGTGTGTGGACATAAATACATACATTAATGTTACTTGTAATGCTCCTTCACAAGCATGCATACACACACACACACAAGCTACAAAGTGACAAACAGTGCACTGCATAAAGCACTCCTCTGGTCTTTGTGACACAAATTAAAATCTATTCACACTGTGCAAAAGACTGAATCTGCAGGATAAGTGTTAAGTAGCTCCATGTGCTATCCAGTGGGACTAACAAAGTGTTATACGTTAATAACAAATATATCACACCAATTCCACTTAAATAAGGCAAGCAACCGTATAAAGTGGTTGTTGCTTAGGCAGTGGACTTGGTTTATGAGGTGTGCAAACATTTACAAGGTAGTTGGTCACATTATAAGTAAAGTGGTTAAGCATTTTCACATCCGATTCCAGGTCAGTGTCAGATTGTGCCAAGACAGATTACACTTGTGACCAAAAGGGTCAAATATATTAGTAGCAAGTTATTAACCCTTGTGGCAGTAAAGGAAGTTATTAGCTCTCCATTCTTCCCCGGTCCCTGAACTCAGCACTCCAGAACAAAGTGAGGCCAACGTAACCTTCACCCTCCTGCTCTTGAGGGTGGACGAACACTATGATTTCTTGCAGAACAACATCTCCACCCTCACCGAATTTTCTACATTACAGTAGTAGCCTTGTGAGAACACACCAACGGAAAAACTATGAATTTGTGTTAGCAATCTTCACAAAATCTTACAGTGCTTTTCCACCCTTCGCCTATTGCTCCTGCTCCAGCTTTTCCGACCCCCAGCGGTCGTCGTCCCCCTGGGCCCAGTGGAACTCGTAGCCCCGGGACAGCACGAGGCTCTCCAGGTCCCTGTCCTCGGCCCGCTCCCTCAGCCTCTGCTCCTCCAGCAGAGAGACCAGCGTGTCCCGTCTCTCCACCGTCCGCATGATCTCCGACAGGATCGCCTGCTCCTCCTGCAGCTCAGAGGCGCTCTTCTTTGTGTCTGGAGTACACGGAAAGAGGGAGGATAAATCATACGTACTATAGTGTGTGACTATCAGACTGTGTGTGTGTGTGTGTGTGTGTGTGTGTGTGTGTGTCCAGCCCCTACCATCTATAGCCATCCTGCGTCGTAGGTCTTGCTGCAGTCGACTCTGTGTGTCCTCCAGTTCAAGCTCCTGAGCACTAAGACAGAGGAGGAAAACACACAGGATGTTAAAGAGGTGTTAAGTAATTTATGCCCTCTACTGGTGAGCAGTAGGATTTGCAACAACATCGATAGAACGTATCTCCTCCCCCCATCCCCTTGAATTACAGTGGACTGTAGCTGACACAAAAAATAAGGCACATTTTCACAACAGAGAGGAGTTAGCTAGCTAATTAGAGCAGAGATCCAACAGAAACTAGTGAGCCATGCAAGATACTGTAATATATGACTGCTTTGTCATGCTTGAGAATGAGGTTTTTGAGCCTTCGTAGCTTAAAAGTGTCTTGAAATGCTAATAGCTTGAGAGATTCTGCTCCAAAACAGATTACGGGCCAGAAAGTGAGTTTTGAAAACCAGAAATCTCAGCACCTGGTAAAGTAACAGTTAAGTCATTGGTACTGATTAACAACCAAATTAAACCCTCGCAGATATATTTTGGTTATTCTGTGCTATGAGGCTATAAAAAATCATATTCATTGCCCCTTTAAAGCACTCCAATTGGATGGATACATAAGTGTTTGTGTCATTACTCTGGATTCCACGCTACTTGTATTTCTTCTTTCTGTACATTTCTGTATGTATTGGCATGATGTAAGCTTCAGGGGCAAGGAAAGCACTCTCGCACAAGGAGGAGGATGATTCTTCTTAAGAGAAATTCATCTTTTCTCTTGCCCTCCTCAGGGAGGTCAGAGGTCGGGTTCAGCTACAGGGCAGCAGCCCCGCAGCTGGTAGGGATTCAGTATTATTCTATATTCAGTAGTATTATATATATTCAGAATTAAACGAGGGACTGATACAGCAGGGTTTGATATGAATAATAAAACATCATCAGCGTATAGTGATTTTATGTGATTTTTGACCTACATCTAAACCGGATATTGCAGCCTCAGCTAGTGGTTCAAATTGCCACTGCAATCATTTTTATTATTGTTGATCATTATCCCTAGATGCATTTCACTGATGGGGTTACTTACAAGATCATGAGTTCAGACTCATAGCGCGCCAGTCTGTTCTTCTCCAGGACCAGTTTGAACCAGGACTGATAGAGCTGGGCCTCCTCACCGTCATCTGACTGAGACTCGTCTGGGAGGGGAGGAGTGAGGCAACGATGAGAGATGAAGGAAGGAAGAATGGAAGGAGAGAAAGAAGGGAAGGGAAGAGGGTGAGTAGGAATTGGAGAAGGAGAGTGAGGTAGAGAGGGATGAATGGAGGCATGAAGGAGGAGGAAGAGAGGAAAAGATTCTCGTTCAGAGAAGAGGAAGCAGACATGAGAATTGGACATGAATCAGTTTATGTTTTGAGGCATTGCAAAAAGAAATTAATATTTGAATCGAGCTTCGGACACACACACACACACACACACACGCACGCACACACACACACACACACACACACACACACACACACACAGGGCGTCTGTTTTGCTTCAAGCCAACAAGATTACGCTATTCACTAGACTACAAACAAGGCCGTTTATTGTACAAAGACGAGACAATGAAGTCCCACTGTCTATCGTGAGTACAGCCATTAACTGTATCTATGTAGAGGCTTTTAACAAGACTGGAATCACAAGCCATTCTTTTTTTTTTTCTAAATGGTCTGTGAAGAATGTGCTTTGCAATTAACAATAAAATAGTAAGTCTCATTCAGGGGAATTCCACTAAACCGCATTGTAGTATTAGGATGGAGCAAAAGTACGGTTCAGTAGCGGGGCAAATGTTCAGCCTTGTAATGTCCTGTTACAGAACATTGTAAGGACACTGGAGTGCGCGTGTGTGTGTGTGTGTGTGTGTGTGTGTCGTACAGTACCTGTCTCTCCTCTGAGGATCTTCTCTATAGCCACTCCTCTCTCCTCCAGGTCTCTCTGTTTCTCTCCCACCTCCTCCAGTTGTCTCTGGATGGCCTGGACGATGCACAACAAGGACAGGGGGAAACACACATGGAATCACACATGATCGACATGAAATACAAGCCAAGAGGCAGCGGGAGATGCATCAGATTATCAACACTGGAAAGCCTGGACACTTTTGTATCTCGCTCTTACGTTTTGATTCGTCACTTGTCTGTTGCAGCCCCAATTTGTGATTTAGACTGTTACGACAGGTGTATTTCTACCTAAAAATGTGTCTGAGTGCAGCTTTAACGCACACCCACACACAGACAAGCACACAAAAACAGACCAAGAAAAACAATCCCCTCCCTTCAGGAGCAATAGAAGGATAGAGTGAAGGATAACAACACCACTCTGTTAAATTTGAAGAAAGGGAATTGGCCATAACAAGTAAACATTCTGTGCAGTCAGACTGAGTCTAAACTGAATTGCACCAAATTCAACCGTGTTAGCAGATGTTTTCAGTCTGTGGGAAGCCTAGAATAGTAACGCTTGGGTTAAGAGCATCAGCTAAAATGTAAATGAAACCTGGTAGACCATTCACAGACATTTGGTGGAGATGTGTAAAGAAGTATTTAGTGAACAAACAATATAAAAAAAGAATAGTACCTGAGCTCTATGGAGCCTCTTCAGCTGTTCTCTTTTAGCCTGCTGGGCCACAGTCTTCTCCTGCTTCCTCCTCTGTCTCTCTGAACACACCTGGGACCACACACACACACACACACACACACACATATTACACACCAATTAGGAACCTTGCATAAAATGTATATACACACACACACAATTATATGTGACATTCCCTTGCATCCTGCTGCGTCTCAGTAAGTGCCTTTTCCAAACCTTCTGATTGGCTGATTGGTGTTCATCCTCATCATCACTGGAGGAAGGCTCTTCCAGGTTCTGCTGACTGGAGGCTAGATGAAACAAGCAACAAAACACTTAATTAAAAAAAATACACAGAGCCTGGGTGTCCCAAGTGAGACTGGCATACAAACTGGTGTCGATCTGTGGTACCATGGAAACACACACACACACACACACACATCTGGTTTCATGCTGCTTTGCCCTATAGAAATAGGAGACTGGTACTTGTATAATTGGTGGCTTTTCATAGTCCATCACACTATACAGCCCATTATAGCTCCACTAACAAAAACACCTTTTCATACAACCTATATCATCCTCACTTGAACCCTCTCACCTTTGTTCCTGAGGTTGCTGAGGATGGTCCTGATCTCCTTCTGGGCCTCCTTGTCCTTCGCCTCGCTCTCCGACGCCTCCCTCTTCCTCAGCCGCAGGGAGGAGAAGAAGTTGAGTCTCCTGCGGGGCAGCGAGGCCATGTCGTCGGAGAAGACCCCTCCGGAGTCTCTGCGGCTCCCCAGGGACACCTGCTGCAACAGAGAGGGGAGGTCCCGCCCGGACCCCCACGGCTCTGTCCCGACAGACGCCCACCGGGGGTGGGGCTCGGTTTCGCCGGCACTCTTTTCCTCTCTGGGTGGCTCTGGGGCCGCAGTGCCGAACAGGGAGCTGAAGCTGAAGGCTCCTTCTGACATGGGCCTCTGTTTACGGGGGCCGTCTGGTTTGGTCCTCCTGGTGAAGGGGATAAGAGAAAACCCAATATAACACAAGCTGTAGGAAAGCTATAATTCATACCTGCGTGTGGATTTTTAAATTGGATTATTACTGACTGGTGCAGCTTTAATGTGCTCCAAAATGATTATGGGCAACGAATATATGTCTTATACATACATGGTGACTGCTGTGCTGGAGTTGGTGGAGGGATTGGTCACACCGAAGGACCTCCTGAAGGCGTTGGCTATAAGCTGGAGGGCAGAGGGGGACGAGGCCGGGGTTTGGCTCGGGGTTGGTTCCCCGTCCTGGCCCGAGTCCGCCTGGGACTTATCTGCTGCTGTCTCTGCTTGTACCTGATAAAACATCAGAGGGTAGAAAAAAATGGTGGCAACCATCACGTGGAATTAATTCCTCTTTTATCCTCACTTCATCTCCTGCTCTCCTCAATTGCATTGGGCAACAATAAATTTGAATTATTATATATATAATTAATCAGTGAGTAAAGTCCCAACCTGGTGTGTGGGTTGCTGTGTGGTCTTGGTGTTCGCGCTAATCCGTCCTGGAGTTTCCTCCGGCGTGACCAGCAGGTCCCAGTCCAGCAGCTTCTCCTTCTCAGACAGAGACAGCATCAGGCGTTTCCTGGGGCTGGACGAGCTACAGACCGCCTCTACAGTAGCCGAGCGCTCTTCGCGCTTCTCACTCCTCGCCGAAGGATTCTGGGTATCTGCCGGCGCCTTGGAGCCGCCATGGGAGGTCTGAGAGAAAGGTAATATATTCAGTGGACAAAAAAAAATCTATTTATTCACGCAGGGGGCTTGCTAAAGATCTATGTGACATGAACGTTGCATGACCAAATGTAAGAATTATCCATGACTTTGATTTTCTGCTCCTTTTCTGCTGCTAATAGTTACACTATTTATGTTTCTTGATAATATAGAAGGTTGTTTCAATAGTACATGTGTATGCTGTGTTTCTCCAATGAATTCCATTTGACATACAGTTTGTTTCTCTGCTGAAATGATCTCCTCAAAGTCAGAGTCGGCTTCAGGGACGGTCTCTGGTGCCTCTTTGTCCAGCGGCCAGCTTCTCTGGAAGTGCTTGACGAAGATCAGAGGGAAGGCTGTACATGGGGAGGAAACAAAGACAGTGTATGAAGGGTGTCATTCCAAAAATACTGTATATTTATCCAATTTGTGTCATTTAAACATTTCAAAACCAAATATTTCATAATCAAAAATGTTCGTATTTTGTAGTTTTCCAAAGGACTTAACTTCAGTTCTTTCTATAGATAGTTTTTAGGATCGGTTCCAGTAGGTGTTGCAGTTAAAAAATGGTTCCTATGTGGATATTTCTATCATGATATATGGACAATAGTGCTGTATTTTGCAATTGTAATTGTTATTTCTTGAGGGCGGGATGATTAACATTTCATTACATTTACACTTTTCTAGCTGTGGGAATAATTTTCCAGCTGTGTGTGTGTGGGTGGGTGCTATAGCTAGACATCTTATTTTGAAACGAAACCCATGTAACACCACAGGAGTGTATCATTGTGGTACTATTGTAGCTCAGGACAGCGTCACGTTGGCCTGATCTGTGATTTGCTGGCACAATGTGGGACGTTACAGTTACACCAGTGTAGGATAGCAATCAATTCTTAGCAGTAACACAATGTCACAAAAAAGGTTAAGTAATACTTCACATTAGCCACTCTATGCACATTGTGGTAAAACACATAAGTGGGATTAAAAAACCATAGTGTCGGATATGCATAAAGACAAAAGGTGTTACGGTGGATTCCACTACATCAGGTGTGTCAAACTCAAGGCCTGCGGGCCGAATCCGGCCCGGCACCTCATTTTATGTGGCCCGCGAGAGCTTGCAAAGAATATAATTTGCGCAATACAATTCTATGCTGCGTTAAGGAAGTACGGTGTCCATAAACTACATGTCCCAGAATGCATCCCGATTTTGTTATCCGCGCATTTCATTTTTTTAAATAAATTGTATAATAGTTGTACACTTGAATGTCTATTTGCCATTATTTTTCCTAGAATTCTGCTTTCATAGCTAGTTATTAATTATTAAGTTATTACTAAAACCAATAATAATCGAATGCAGAGGCAATTATGTAATATGATAACAAGTAGATACATTTATATAGTCTTACATTTACAACCGGCCCTTTGAGGGCAACCATAATGCTGATGTGGCCCGGGATGAAATTGAGTTTGACACCCCTGCACTACATATAAAGTAATACAGTAGGAGCCATAGCCACTGCATAGCATTAACCTCATTTGACAATGGTGATAGCTGATTATAAGGCCAGGTGAGTCATTCATATAACTTTTCAAGGCAAATGATGGATATAGATAAATAGGATAAAGTTGATACTGATAGATGAGGAAAAACATTTTGATGAAAAATAAATGATCTCTGCTGTAATTGCTGTCAGAAGTGCCAGTCTATTATCTGTGTATCATGTTTTTTTTAGAGAGGAATCAAGGATCGCTGCTACAATCCAGCAAACATCTTCAAGACTTGATGTTTGTGTCTCAATGTATTCCTATAGGGAAATTAAAGAGGATGTTTTAAAGGGAACACTACTGACCTCCACTGTTGTACATGCTGCATTGCAACAGTGTTTCTGTTGTATCTGTACTGACCTTAGCCACACTCTCACTCTACCTTTCCTCTCTCTCTCTCTATAAGGACACCTGCCTGCAAATAGGGCGGGTCTACTGGATCTAAATTAGAGGTGATGAGATGCTCTCCTCGTTTGCTGCCCCAGGTTGTGATTGATAATGATAAGACCGCTGGATTTTTACATGAAAATCTTGCCAAGTGCAGCTTTAAAGTTAATTTCCCTCATCTGTGCCATTTTGCTCATCTAGACACCAGAGATTAACAGCACCACCAGATACTTATCCATCGATAGGGGTGACTGGTGTGACACACATGCAAGCACAAGCATGCATACACACACATGAATGGTATGCACTCTCTCATACACACACACAAATCTGATCAGTGGACATACCCTATTATAAGTCTCAGCTTTGCACTGAGACAGAGGCTAGGAGGGCTTCATGGTAAATAATGAATTAATATGATTATCAATGACACAATATGACATCAGACAAAGTACAGCATGCAGGAGACATCGCTGGAATACTTTAACTGGAAATAACAAACAACAGGAGTACTGCACAAACTAAGTTAGCCAATCAAATTACAATCACCCCATTATCTATTAACCACAGAAACAAACCAGCCACAGTGCTTAAGTTCTCGATCAAACATAAATGAAGATACAGTTAAGAGCCAAGAAAATCTAATTTAAGGTAGAAGCAATGCAGAGACAGACAAAAGCAAGATCGCAGGTACTCACTTGCTCGGATCTTTCTCTTCCATCGATTGTTCTTGTCTGGAAGTGGGAGCTTAGTGTTACAGTGATCTACAGGGGGCAACAGAGAGAGAGAGAGAGTTCCCTGCATTGTAAGATCCATAACCAGGCAAGAGGGGGCACCACACTATAACTAAGTAAATGCACAGTGTAAAGCAGTGTATAAGCTACAACAAACAGTTAATGTGTATGCATGCATGCGTATCTGTGTGTGTGTGTGTGTGTGTGTGTATCAGTGGACAAAATGTTCAGCCCAGAAGAGCTTTGCTGCTGAGATGCCAAAACAAATATTCAGCTAAGTGTGGGAGAATAGCGATGTCAGCCGCACCCTGATCTCCCAGACATAACTGGGGGAGGGACGGGGTCACACACACACACACACACACACACACACACACTGAAGTGGGGTCACTAGCGAAAGTTCAGCCAGTTTAGCATTCTCCCTCAGGGAATATTGTGTTTTCAAGTCATAACAGGGGTCGAGAAACCATTTATACAGCAGAGCAGCTATTTTAGTCGCTTCAAGAAATATTGAGAGCAGCCTGCTTTCAATTCAAGTTCAGATAGGTTCACTGTGACCTACCTGGTATTATATACAGTGCATTGGACCACATAGACGCCACACTGACCTTTGGTACCATCCTTGACCCCTGTGGTGTCCTGCGCTGACGGGTCCAGAGCGTCCACAGCCATCTCTGCTGGCAAAGCGACCTCAGCTACACCGGCCTGCCCACAGTGCAAGCTGGACTTCCCACCTGCAAATAGAAGAATAGTTTTAAGTTTCAACCAGTATTCATTTGTGATATCCAAGTTACATCTAGTGATATCTCGTTAAATTAAACTAGCATTTAGAGCATTTCAGGTGTACTATCTCATTGGAAAGCAACAAGACTTGTATTACACCAACAAAATGTAAACTATCTCATTAGCATGAGTTGATAATTACTGCACTCCAACTGTGTACTATAGTACAATATCAAAAATAATCAGGGTTACATGTCAAGAACAGTTGCCAAGTACCTAATCACACAAATTCCTATTACACAACACACATATCCTATAATGCTATACATACAATCAAAAAATTATAGTTTCTGCTTCTGAAAATAACACATGCCGTTTAATAAAAGTGGATTCCAATTCACTTTTCTAACTGCACAGTATAACAGTAATCTCCATTTACATTACAAGTACCCACTGATCAAATAACATACACCACATGTTCATAATTCAGTACTCACAGAATTATGTAGTCAATATTGTACAGAATCTTTCCAAAGGTGATTCCACTTGGTCACAGCAAAGAAATGAAAGCATCTGGATATAAACTTAGTATGCATGTGTGGGGCTGCGCCTGTTAGCCTTCAGTTTACCAAACCCTTTCTTAATGGGATTCTGCTACTTGTAGTTTAACTGGGCTGAACGCTTGCCAGAAGAGGCACAAAATGGCTGCATACCCCGAAAAGTTTACCACATGATACCACATCGTATACTGATAATAAACCCAGAAAAAAGGATAGAGGAGACCCACAGGCAGAGCCCATTAGAGAGCTGGCAGGAGAAACTGTGATTCACTTCAAATCTGTTCAGTTTGACTAGAGTCTCTTCAGTTCAGTTGGATCAGTTCAGTTTGATTAAATTCAGTTCGGTTTGATTGAAGCGTGTTTGATTCTAGTTGAGTTGAGCTTTTGCATTGAGTTTAAAGCCATCTGATTAAGGGCAAGCTATGTAACCCCAAAGCTGTGTGCCTCCCTCTTCGTCTGCTGCGAAGCTAAAGGCATCGCTCAGGTTTGTATGAATCAGTGGGAAACATACATCAGTTGTTATTTAAATAAGAGCTGTGATTGTGAAAATTATTCGTGTGGGCAATGTTAGGTCACAGGTGGAAAAAAGGATTTGCTTTGAGAGAAGCCTTTTTGTAAAGTGCCATTGATGAAGTTGTTAATTTTGTGGTTAAAAACTATGGAAATGTGTTTTGCAATTATTGCAGGGGCTTTAACCACCAAGCTATCAAATTACCCCTGCCACCTAATGTTCAACCACTTGGAAGCCTTGGAAATAACTCGCTAATTTGTAACAAACGAAGACGCAAGTAATTTATGTAATCAAATATTTATTTTTGTATAGACTTACAGCTTTTTAAATATCATAAATTAAGCAATTGGACAGTTGTTAACAAATAACAAGGTAGGCAGGCGGCTTCGAGACTTCCTTATCATTATAAACACAACTACAAAAAAAATGTACAGTACAGCCAACAGAAATACTGACACACTGGCAGTGTGCAAAAAGCTTTAACGGAGGGAGGGGGGGGGCGGCGATCTCCTGAGCAAAGTCTAGGAAGTGCATGAGAGCGATCTGGAGAGGGGCTCTGGGGGGGAGAGGCCTCCTTCTGAAACAGACGGAACCACAGACAGACCACAGACACGCGGACAACAGACGTTATAGTCAGATGGGCCGGAGGAGGAGGGAGGGCCGCCGATGAGAAAATGTCAGAGAGCGAAAATCACTCCCGGGCGTTCAGGCTCTACAGTTTGTCTGTGTGTTAGGGGGGTTAGGGAGGAGCACAGCACAGCAGGACCGTTAGTGGGGTTAGGATACGGCAAACCCGTTGTGACCAAAACTTCACCAGACTACAACTATTAAGTGACAACTAACTCAATGTGTAGCATTTTAACATCAATAAATCATTACCACATTCATTTTGAGGCATGAGTATAATAACTAAACAAACAAGACCATCGCCACGAAGACTGGCTTTAGGGCACAAAACAGGAAGAGGGCGCTGTTCTTCCAGCACAAATGGAGCTCAAAGTTTCTCGCAATGGCGCATGAAGGAACGTAAAAACAAAGAGACAACTTGTGACAGAAAGCAACGGGGTTTATGGGAAATGTAGTCTTAATTTTGAGAAACACTAACACTAACAAAACCACTGGTGTGAGATAGAGGCTATCAATCGTCTCGACCAAGATCTCAGTTGTTTACGGTAATTATACCAAGGTATCACAATTAATTTTACAATGATATATTGATGTTAAAAATGCTACACATAGCACCTTTAACTACTATGACATGCCATGCTTGAGACCCGTTGTTGTGATTGGTTAATCAGGGGTTAGGTGGGAGGAGGTGGAGCTACGGAGGCAGCTAATGCAAAATCAACACGACAAGATCGTATGACCGAAGCAGGCCAATCGTCACCTTCCCCGCTGCCAGGAATCAGCCAATCAGAGGGTGCAGCATTGGAAACTTGAAACAGACTGAACGAAATGAAGTGAACAAAAAAAAGAGGAAAAATGAATTGCGGGGGAAAAAAATGATGAAGATGAATGAGAGATGTGCGAAAAATGAAAATGGAAGGTGGAAGATGGAAGGAAAACAGAAAACAGATACAATGTTGAGAATCACAAGGGAACAGCTTGTTGGCCAACACTAAGGCTATACAATGAAACTGAGACAAACTGTCCAAATATAACAGCTTAATACTTCAGCAGTGCATTTTAAGACTCCATCCTCAATTCTGTACAATTCTACCAAATTATCAGAACTGATTTCACCTTAAGCATTGTCTCCATTTACAACAGAATATTTGCAAAAACTTCAAGTTCTTTGTCGCAAGCTACAGATATGACCAAAAAAAAAGAATAAAGTGAGATATTTTCACCGCTGCATGAGTATACATTCTTTGGCTGATTCTGCTTATTAAGCTGAAATGTCCACTATTGGAAAAAAAAAAATCAAGAAAAAAAAAAATCAGTATGTCTGACTGCAGAGATGATTTCTCTAATAAAGTGAAATCAGTCATTTTATTTAAAACATAATATATCACCAAGTGAATACCAAACATCTACCATAAAAAAACATACATTTTAATAACAGAAAAATATTAACTGAAATTGCAAAAAAAAAAACATACTGTTTTGGCATTTCCATTGCACATCTCTCTGGTGCAACGCATACAGGTAGCTGGGGGAGTTTAGGTGCAGTTCAGGCAATATGCAGAGTCAGTGTAACTTCAAAAGCCATGTGGACTTTGTAAGATCCTTTTCAGTTCACTAAAAAGGAACCGACATGATCCAGGTGGCTTTCAAGGTTAGAGTCAGAGGGCATCGCTCCAGGTAACTTGTACTGCAATCAAATCCCACATCACCAGTCCTCAGTCAGTCAAGACAAGGGCCAGGCGAGAGTGCTTGATCACAGAGTCTAGTGATCTGAACAAATTTCAGATGTGATAATTCACACACTGTCCACAAATCTCTGAATGCCTGGATGGGTTTATATGACACAGTAAGTATCTATATCACTGTTATACTTCACAATATCCAATAGTATTAGATGCTGTCTGCAGTCTAAGCAGCCTGGAACAAGCCCAATTAAGTCAGAGATGCATTCAGTAGGGTACAACACTGGGAGACCCTGAAATACAACAAGCAGGCAGTGGGGGATTTGATCAAATGAACAATAGTGCATGGTATGCAGGCAAAATGTTGGTTTCTTACACTCCTCAACACGTACCATTTTAAAGACAGTCAGAGTACCTGTACCTGTCTCGACTGTGTTTTCAGGTGATCTTGTGTGTTGTCCACTGCAACTGAATGCAAGCCCACGACAATCGTTATCAAGTCAGACTTCACACAGTACAGTCACACCAAGCACTGAACACAGGCATTGGAAGTGAATCAAGTAAAGTGATTTTATAACACTTTATAAAACACTTATAACTTAAAAAAAAAAAAAAACTAAAATGACCATGAACACTCTTATTTGCTTCCAACCAAAGGCTTTGGTCTGCTTCAAATAAACATTAAGAGAACTTGTACATTTTGTATCTGCATGAAATGAGAGGTACATGTTTGATTAAAGCTCACGGTAGCAGGTAGCGGGAATGTAGCAAATAAAAATGTTTATTCAGTGGAATTATTTTTATCAACCCCTAGCTTGTTTGTCCATGATGGGAAGTAGTAAAGTACAAACTGAAATCCACTGAGGCTCATGTCAGGCCAGCTGGCCCAGACAGACCCAAAGGCCCCCGGCTCGCCTTGCTACTCCGCCCGGGGGCGACGCCCCCTCCTATAAGGCCTGCCTATGCGAGCTGGTGGCCGAAGGGCCGCTGCTGCCGCTGGGCCAGCTGGGGCTCATGGTACATCTGTCCCAGCAACTCGTGCATCATGCAGAGCAGAGGAAGCCCCAGGCTCAGCAGCTCGTACAGGAACGCATAGTCGTCCGAGCGGCTCCTGAGGTGGGACCCCGCGGCTGCGAAAGACTCACACACACTGCCCAACAGCCGTCGAGGCAACACACACACGGCCCGGCCGGCACGCCTCGGCCAGCTCAGGCCTCGCCTAAGCAAGGAAACCAGGGTACCTGGGGGCTGGATCTGGAGGCTGCCCGTCGCCGAGTAGCTGCCGCCGTCCAGCGCCGATGATGAGGTGCGGCCTTGGTCGTCCTAAACCGGTCAAGATTCAAAACTGGGTAAACAACCTGTCTAATCAAAGGACACAATAAGTGGTAAATGGATTTGGTGCTGAACTGCTACGTGCTGCTTACCATTCTCCTCCTGAACCGGCCCAGCTGACTGCTGGATTGGCGCTGGGCATAATGCATCTTGCAGTAGAACTTCCCTGGAATGGAAGCACAATCAATCCTAAACATACTTAGGGTAGAGTTCAATGCACTATACAAAATTCCTTGAGGTGACTGAGCAACCAAATTTTCAAAAAACTGTAATGTGAGATATCTTTCATGGCATATTTGTGTGGAATAGCAGAGCCAAAACAAGGTTAAAAGGGCAATAAGTAAGGTTTTTTACAGTCCCATCGTACAAAATGACCATAATATATCTGTGGGGGTTGATAGGATTATTGATCAATACCAATGACTCAATGATTATGGGCCTCACTATCTGGCCCATACTCCCCAAAAACTCTCCAACCATTGGCATTTAAAGACACTCCTAGGTGGAGAAAAAGCATCCTTGCTTATAAAGCGGTAGGGGGGAAACAGAGAATTAAAGTGTGTTCTACGCCCTCTATTTCTATCGGAAAAAACAGATCAGTAGACATAGTAGACAATATCAGTCAATATAAATTATTCTGGAATGCAGTTACAATTACAGTTGAACGTACCCTGCTGTGAGTCGAAGGTGTGCCCTCCCAGACGCAGGGTGCAGCTGCAGACGTCGCAGCGGAAACACTCGCGGTGGAAGAAGTGGCCCTCGGCGCTGAGCCTCTCCATCACATAGACCCGCTTGGAGCAGAAGTGGCAGATGTCGCTGCCGCCGAGGCCAGGGGGGAAGTCCTTACGCACCACACACTAGGAGAGAAGAAGATGAGGACATTTTTTTTAGTTTCATTTTCACTTATCCTTTATTGAATCAGGTCGTTGCGCTGAGATTGAGATCGCTTTTTCAAGCGAGACCTCCATAAGTGATTTGTAGTTTTTCGCAATGTCAATATGAAGGAACAAGTGAAAGGCCAGTGGAAAAATCACTTCCAACATGTTTATCCTCTTCAATAAAGCCAAAGAGAAAACTGAAGCTTTGTGATCTTGTGCTATAATTACAGTATTTAACAGACAATAGAGATGTGAGGTACAGGAGCAGCTTCAGAAATAGAGCCTTATAGACAAATACAATACAATGCATTTCCTTTCTCACTATTAGAGAAGACCAGCCAACATTTTGATATATCTCAGTGGTGAGTGTGCGGTTTTTCTCCTGTAATAAAACAAAAGCCATTGTGGTAAACTTTCTCCATAATCGAATACAGACATGATTGGATTGTAAAATGTTTTTTCTGTTGTCAAAAGAGAAGCATGCTTTGATTCTATACAGAAATCCAATTTCATCTTCAGTTTTTGAGTAAAATGTTCAATACAAATTCAAAAAGTAGATTCAACTATTTGGGCTATTTCCACAGTCACAAGACAGTAATGTCATCACTTGAATCGCCCTTACAGTGACTACACCACTAAACAAAATGTGTTTTTCTGGTTTTGAATAAAATGATCCACATTAGTAACCATGTAAACAATGTGTAAAAACTGGCAGTGTGGCCAAGCTGTGATTAACACCAAAGAACCACCAGAAGCTTTAAAAAGGTCCCATACAGTCAAATGAATTTCATAATTAGCCACCTGTACTTTGAAATGGAATTCATCAAATTGGATTTAATGTGCTGAAAAACAGGGTTTTGATTGTATAGGACATTCAATTAAAGAATGATCCATGCCAGTCTGTGTATATACTGTCCAATCACCACAAGCTACAATCAACCATGTTGCATAAGCAGATAGCAGTTCAGCTAATCTTTAAGCCATTATTATATATATTTAGCCATTAGCCTCTTACTACACTGTTGCTTGCACACTCTATTCAAGCAGTCAACAAAAGTTAGCAATAAAAATGCATGTACTAAAAAGAAAACTACCAATAAGCAAACACAGCCAGCCGTCTGCTGCAGCATGAGATGGTAACAAACCACCAGAGAAATGAGCTTCAAACGCACTAGCTGCTCTGTTGCTTTGCCCTCATAGACACAAAGCAGAGCCCATTTTCCCCTTCAGCCTTGGGACCCCTTCCCCAGGGAACTAGAGCCTGTAAAGTCAGATGACCTGGTTGTCATACGTATTTGTGACCAGCATGGAAAAAAGGCACCGCGTTCGTTTGAATTATTCAATCAAAAAAGTGCATTTTAATCAAGTTTTCTGTAAAGTTAAATGAGCCTGGGTTCATGTTTGGTCACATTTTGACTCTGATTTGTTCAACAAGGGGAAGCTGTAGGCAGAGCAGTAGGCAGCTGATGTTCTCCCTTCCTTTTACTTTCAAATCTCCTCTTAACAATAGGGATGCATTTCTTATTTAATGCTAACAGAGGGGATACAAGTTCTCGTTTTCCTTTTCAAAAGGCTAAAAAGCAAAAAGACCATGAACCCTGAGTTAGAGTTATTCCTCTGCAACATCCACATGCAGCTTACCGGCGTGGCATTGGGCCTGTGGTCTGTCTCATAGAGGATGGCCAGTGCTTGAGCTTTAGCATCTATGGCTGATGAAACCTTCCCAATCGTACGCTAACGTTAACACCAGGGAAAGAGGCATGGAGGCACAGAGGGAAGGAAGGCAAAACAGAGAAAGAGATGGAAATCACAGAGAATAGTAAGAAGAGGGAAGATCATAAAAGGAAATACTGTATATAGTATAATAGTAGAAGTAGAAAATGGATTTCTAACCTATGGAATTGCATTTAGACTGAGGTATTGACTAGTACCTCTTTAGCGTACTTAGCAGCTCCAGTTGGACAACTCTCAGAGCGAGTGATTGATTTTCGAGTGATTCTCCTCGAGTTCTCGAGAGCGCTGCCCCCATTGCACTAAAATGAACACCAGAATGAACATCCCTTGTGCAAGAACACTCAAAACACCCATGACATATGAAGCTAGGACCTTCGAGGCCATCAACTCTTGATACTTTCCTAGAGTTCCTTAAATTGGCAACATTAATAGCAAGTAAAAGGTATAAGTGTTCGAATTTTTATAATTTGCCATGCAGGCTAGTCTCCAGGCGTCTGAAATTACTTTGATGTCAGGGAAACTGGAATATATATACGGCAATTTTTACCTTCTCGTGGCCATTGTCAGTTAATTTGTTGCCATCAACTTCATGGAACTTTTCACGAACTTTCTCCTGCGCACTCTCAGCATTGACCTGAACCTTGTCCTGAGTACTGTCATCTAGCTTCTGACTCTTTCCCTTGTGCGGCAATGAAACTGGAAGGGAAGAGGAGTTCTTGTGTCCATTTTCACAGTTAGTATCAGAGGAGGGAGAGGAGATCTGCTGGCTCTCATCAGTGCAAGGTGAAGATGGACGAGAGGAGGTTTTGTAGAACGGGGAGGAATCGACGCGAAGAGAGGAGATTGCCTCTGCCTTTTCGCAGTCAGAGTAAGACGGGGCAGGAGAGGGGGTTTTGTGGCTCTTGTCCTTGAGCCCGGCAGCGTTAGGGAGGAGAGAGGAGAAACAGGCCTGGGCGGCAGGGTCAGGGACAGGGTGGACCACAGGGTAGAGGGTGGAGCTCTTAGATATAGAGGGAGCGAGAGGCGGGGACGGGGAAGGAGAGGAAGAGGTAGAGAGTTCCACCTATGGAAGAACAGTCAGACAGAGATGGAAGGTTGAGTAAAGTAAGAGAATGAAACAGGAGAAAAAAATGACTGATGATCTTGCCATCAAACCAATGACTCATGGGATACGGAGGGTCAGTACAAAGCGCAGTGTTTAAATGGCTGGTTGCAAATCAACACTGAATTCAGTTTGATTCAGCAGGGAGACCATTCGACATAGGAAATAAAAGAAGAAAGCAAATTGTCGGCATTAGTGCATATTGCCTCGAACCAATGGAAATGTCATATCTTAAAACAGCAAAACTCAATAAAATGACAAGATGCTATAGATTAATACACCGGTAACATCATGCAAACTGGTTTGTTTTGGAAGATGTATTCAGCAAAACAAACAAAATGATTAGTGCTAACCAAGAAACCATTTCAGTCTTAAACAGAAACGGCAGCAAAACACAAAATGACAAGCAGCCAAGTGCAACACAAAACAGTTAACACCTCCTACAATATAAATGTGTTCATTTTTAAAGAATTGTTCTACATGACGAATAACATGATTAGCACCAACCTCAAGATCTCAAGCCACCATGGAAAAATGTCAGACAAGAAGTGCTCAAATTGGAAATGAATGAATAACGGATTGTACATGGATTACACGTGCACCCATACATGAATACACGCAAAATTTAACAAGTCTACAATGCTGACTTGATAAAGCACTGTTAACCTGAGCATAATGCAGTCTAAACGATGACATTAGTCATGCCTGAAAATGCCCATGCTAGTGGTTGGTGAGATACACAACCTGTGACTCAGAAAGAGAAGGAAGAGGAGAAAGAGGAGCAGGAGGAGGAGGTTGGTTGGACCCAGGAAACATGGAGCAGAGGAGGACCGCTCTCTCCTTTATACTCTTCCTATTAAATTCTTTAGCAGATAGTCTCTGGGCTTTATCCTGCAGGGGAAGCAAGTGATGGTGAAAGTCAGAAGAGATTAATCGAGTTCACTGCAAAACACAGATCTCTATAGTTGACTACCTTATTTCAGAAAATAAATGAAAGCATTCACCCTTGCATGGAAACCACAGTTCAGTATACATCATGTGACATTTTGAAAAGCTTTTTCAGTGATCTCTATGTAGCAGAGAGAAGTTCAACTTGTTCAACCTGCTTTTTATCAGTTGTTCAAAGACAACTGATAAAAAGCAGAAAAGGCACAGATGGCTCTTTTCATGTTAAACGGTCTTAAAAGTTTAGTTTCCCACAAGACAATGAATCTACACTCATGCATCTGGCATTTTAGTGGCTTATATCAAAGACATGTGGAGCCACACAGGAATCAGTAAAGTATGATTTCTCTATCTACATACAGTATATGTGAGCAGTATGACTTTGAATATGCCAGAAATGACCCATAGCTCCTTTATTGTGCAGATCTGACAATATGAAATTTGGTTGAGTGAAAGGCATGATGCATTTCTTCTAGTGGAGATAGGGCACAGTGTCATGCTTGTCACTGCTATCCATCACTTCTAGAGGATCTTAACTCGTTCACCTGGCTGATCGCCTCTTCCTCATTCTCAGAGGGATGACCAATACACGATGCCGACAGAGAGGAAGCAGAGAAGTGATTGGTGGCGAGGTCAGGAGAGGTGCATTGTGGGTAGTGCTGTTCAGTAACATTAGGGCTTGGAGAGCGGTGTGGGCTTAATGGGCTCTTGGAGCGCGAGCGTGACGGAGATTGGCTGTAGCCATTCTGAGGGGGAGGGGTTTTAGGGGAATAAAGGCTAATTGGGTGAGCCACAGCATTGGGATCCTCCAGTAGGCGAAGGTAGATGGAAGGCTGGAAACAGTAAGAGGAGAGGAGGAGGAAGAGAAGACAAGAGAGCAACACAGATCCTTAAAAGTTGCTACGTGTAGCATTTTTAACCATCAATATATCATTGTCAAATTAATTGTCAAATGTTGAGGTAATAATTTATTGATGTTAAAATGCTGCATGTAGCAGCTTTAAAGAAGGTGGAAAAAATAAGGGCAACTGTGGACACAAAAGTACTTAATTCATCTAGAGTTTAAAGGCTTGGTAGGACAGAGAACCATAAAACAGCTGTTAATTAATTGATCCATTGGGACTTGGCAAGAAAGAAATGTTGCCATCCAATCATATTTACTGTTCTGGTGTGTACCAGAGCTGAGGGAAACATACCTGCCACTTGGGGCGTGGAGGAGGAGGAGGAGGGGGGAGCTCTTTGGGCTTGGCAAAGCGAGGGTTCTCTGTGTCCTCCTCCTCCTCCTCCTCCTCCCCCTCCTCTGGAGTGGGAGAGGAAGGAGAGGTGGAGACAGGAGACAGAGGAGGAGAAAAGGATGGATCGGATGGGTCTTCATCAGACTGATGGAAGAAGGAGAGGAGAGGAGAGAGGAAAGGAAAGGAAAGGAAAGGAAAGGAAAGGAAAGGAAAGGAAAGGAAAGGAAAGGAAAGGAAATGAAATGATGAGAGATCACATGAGCAGAGAGAACAGAAGGAAGAATGACGGTGGAGCAAAGAATTGAACATAAACTGGAAAAATTTAACTGGAGCAGCGTGGACTAGATTTCCCTGATGTAAATAGAAACAGACCAAACAGGAAGGAAACATTATAACCATAATTGTGTTCTTGTGGCAAAAAAAAAAAAATCCAAGTCCAGACACACTGAAAGTTAAAAACCCTCTTTCTGACAGGATACAAACCGTCTGTCTCTCACCTTGGTGCGTAGCTTTGCTGTGGAGGAGTTCTCCTCGAATTTGGCCAGCAGCTGAGTTGCCATGGAGCGGACCTTGTTCTCCCGCAGCTCCCCTTCCTCGCCTGCAGGGGGCGCACTCTGACAGGACAACTGGTGCCACGGCCAGGGCGCAGAGGGAATATAGAGGGAGGGAGGGAGTAGAGGAGGGGGAGAAAGGGGGGATTATTATGTGTGATCAATTTAAACTGCAGATAATTCAATACAAACATCATCTCAACTTTCATTTTGTATGAAAGGCTGTAGTACATGCTGTTGTATCACCTATGTACTCAACATCAAAACATTTGCTGGGTTAGAAACTGAGCGACTATACTTTTGTCTTTTTTATTCTGCACAATGTTAACTGTAATACATTTAGATCTACTATGCAACCTACCTCGGCGAGGTAGTGGCTGCCCTTCCGCCGTCTCTTGTTGGCAGAATCGTTGTCTTCCAGTTTCTTGTCATCCTGTGACAAAGAACACCACAATAAAGACTAAAATACACATATTCATTCATATTAACATTTAACCTGATGTATCTCTATTTGGATCGGGCTCCTTGTTCAAACCTATAAAGAGTCAGCAAGGTTAAGATTACAGGAAAAGATAACTTAGTGAGATACTGTAAGTGAATCATGTAATACAGTATATTCTTTACATGACCAGACAACAAGAATCAGTTTAATCACCATGCGGATTGACAGCTAGGGTTAATGATTACATAACATGTTTATTACAAAAGGTGCTTTGATCTCTCTGTTAGCTTTATCTAATCAAGATTTAAATAAATAGTGTACCGGTGATTAATGGAAAGGCCTTGGCCAGCAGAGCAAATAAATGACAGAGAGGAAGAGAAGAGTCAGACAGACGGCAGAGAGAGAAAAGACAAAGAGAACAAACAAAAGAACAGGAGAATTAAAAATGAGACAGTATTTTATCGTACCCTGGGTATCCTTTTTCTGGGCTGAGTCTGGTTCAGCAGGTTGTGGTTTGTTTTAGCTGAATATTCCTCACTATTCTCGTCCGGCTCTCTTGAACCTGCAACACAACACAGTGGTTAGGTTTACATCAAGCCTTATCATTTGTTTTTAGAAAATAATTTACTCTTATTTCAAATGATATAACATCACATGATTAGTCTAGAAGTTGGCCAGTAGGGAATCCAAATTAAACTTAAAAATGATAGTCATTTTCTTGAACATAATTCAATTCAAGGCAACAATCCACTCTGAGCAAGGTTAGTTGAAGCCTGTATGAAAACATAATCAAGGACCAATTTCATATTTCAGAGACTAATTAATATTCCTAGATAAAGACAGAATTATACAATCAGTACAGAGTGAAGGGAATTCATTCCTGAACTGTAAATATGAAATAAAAGTCAGAAATCAACCACTGTTGTGGCTTTGTACAATACATCCCATAACCCAAGGTCATTGTAGTACAATGGCATACAAGCACTACTTATCATTGCTGAGGTGCAGCAATAGATTTGTAATTACAAAGAAAAAAGCAAAGCATTACCGAACCACACACTTAAGCACCTAAAAACTCTTAAGCAATCACGCTTAAGAAGTTTGAAGTACATGCAAGGAGTGAATTCCCATCAAGTGGACTGTGAATACGGCTTACTGCTTTGCTAAGTAAATCATTTTCCCAGCCATTCAAAGCTAAAGATTGCTCTGTAGTGACAGCAGTGTGGGTGACACAGAGGCCCGAGGCACATTAACATTAAAGTAGTATAAGTGAAACGTGGCTGAACCCGGGGCTTACAGCGGTGGAGTGACCGGAGCCGGGGGCCTCCGCAGTTCTGCAGTGCGACTGGATACGGCTTCTGCAGACATAGCACGCATACCAGCCGTGACTCTGGCAGGAGCCGACCTGACCGCTGAGCACGGTTGTGTAACGCGCAACTCTATCCCACGCAATGGACAAAATAGTGCTTGCAGCTCAGTCTTTTAAAAGGCAACTGGTCCTACAGGTCAGACACATACAAAATGCTTTCTGCGCCTCAGAATTTCAGTCATTTTAAGTCTTTTTTGTCATGGGCTTGGAGCCAGAGGGACTGGCAGGACATTTGGGTGGAATGAGTTTAATATATCAAATTAAAGCTTTGATCAGAGAGACGTAGTATCCTGTACCAAAAGGTCAGCGCTGGCATCATGACCAAATTTGGTTTTGGAAACATAGCAACAAAGATGGACATCACTGAGGAGCCAGTAGGCCTACCTAAAGTACACCTCTGGTACTACAAAGTTCTCCAGAGAAGCAGTGCACCAACGGCTTGTCCAAACTGTCTGGATCAATCCCTGGAATAAAAGGCTGACACCTCACACTGGCAGTAGCTTTTCTTGTTTTTTGTGTATATATTGATAATTTGTGAAGCACTTTATTCTTTTCCCTTTTCTTTTGGGGAAGAGGGGAATGGTAGTCCTGTTTTCACACCTTTGGTTGGTTAGGTTTCGTATTTCCCTTATTTTTTGGTGGTTTGGGTTTTTGGTTTTGGTCTGACTGCCCACTGTGTGGTTGGCCAAGGCGCTTCCCCATGCTTCTGTTCTTTTTGGCTGGACTTCCTTAGCTCTTTTTCACATTCTGGGATTATGTCTTTGTAAAATAAATATTCCCATTTTTTTCAAACTTGGATTGGAGTCTCTATATGTTGTTGACCTCACTGGTTGAGCCATAGTTTACTGCATACCAGGACTACGCTTTTGTCTTTGTTTAGATTAAAGGAATAAAGCTTTTCAGTGCAGTATTTGTTAAAGTGTTAGCATGGAGCCTGCTATCACTCAACATAGTGTAGCTAAAGTGTTAGCATGGAGCACCAGAGCTAATGATCTACCAGGGACACAGGAATGATTTTGGTGTCTATGTTCTCATCACTAACAGGTAAGATGACCAACAGGCCAATCCACCAAAAACTCCCTTAAGAAAGTGAGAGAAGTGGTAAAGAGCCTGACCGGTGTTGCTTCCCGGCGAGTTCCTGAAGGCCTCGTAGAACTTGGAGAGGTAGAGGACCATCAAGAGCTTGTCTGGCTCCGGCTGCGCGGCCATCTCCTTCCCCGTGGTCACCGGCTGGATGCCAAACTCGCGCTCGGCCACGTCAAACGCCAACTGGTTGTTCCCCGCCACGTCTTCCTCGTTCAGGGAGTCATAGTCACTGAGATGGAAAGAAGGTGAGAGTGAGAGAGAGAAGGGAAATGGAGGAAAGGAGATAGTGAGAAAGCATTAGATTTAGTTTATGGTGATGAGGAGGGATGAAGGCCAATCAGCATCATAATCACCATAATAATTCAACATCATTAATTCAGCAGGTTTAGATATTTTATCAAGTAGACAAAGGATTGATCAACCACTTCTTACCTACTTCCGCTACATGCACTGCATTGACTCATCCACTTCCTCATCTTATGAAAGAGTGATAAACTGCCCTATCTGACAGGTGAAACCTGGGACCATGGAAACACACCATGGCAACCATGTAAACATCCCTCACCTCTATATGAGGATGTGAATCATGTGCGGGAATCACAGCTACCTGCTATGACGAGGATGGCGGTGACGTGTGTGTGTGTGTGTGTGAGTCTAGAAAGAGATGATGTCATTCCAACCAAGCTCTCTGACAACATTCATATTTGCTTTCTCAGCTGAGTGTAAGCAGACGCTATGGGCAGAGTGCGACAGATCAAACAAACGTTAAGCTTATTGCATCAAGTAGGTCAGTGTGGAAATATATCTCAGCATGAGGAGGTCAGTTTTGTTGTACTATCAGTTTGTGTGTATGAGTGTGTGTGTGTGTGTGTGTAATAGTTAAAGCAGTGTCCCTGTCACTGTCCCTCTCCTATTTACTATGGCCGTTTCTCCACTTCTCTATTCATAACCACCCATAAGGAGAACCATGCACCAACAGCACACAGTCATTTGATGCTGAAACTATTCCAACTAACAGTACAATAACTACTGTGGTTCTCTATCACTTAGCTAAGAGAGGAACGGTGTGACAAGAAAATCAATGTTACAGTTCTTTGCTGTTCTCTTCTCTGTGTCATAACAACAAGTAGTTACTTGAATTGATTGGTAATATACTACTCTTACCATGTATTTACCTGGTAAACACCTCATACTGTAAAAGACTGTATTGTAAAAGAGTGGGTGGCTGTAAAAGGAAGTATTACCAAAATATACTTTTCACTTTCAATCAGGAAATTTACAATAGAACACCCAAGTATGTCCTTCTCAAACACCTTTCATTCCAAGAAATAGAAATAGCTTTGAAAAATATGATTCTTGTTTGATAACTGGCTCTTTTCAAACTCCTTCAATAGGAAGGCTATCATTGCGATCTAGCTTGTTCATTTTATTAAGCTGCCCGAGTCACAGATAGGGCCAGTCTGGACAGGCTTCCGGAGACTGGTGACTCTTCACAAGTCAACAGAAACCTGCCCAGAAACCGGCCATGAAATTCCCACATTTCCATACACCATCTGGGTTAGTATGTCTTTTGTGTTTCACCCCTTTATGCACTGGTTACGTGTTCATGTGCGTCCTCTTACATCAGCTCGGGCCTCTGGCGGTGTATGAGAGCGCAGAGGGCCAGTCCATTCTTCCAGGAGGAGGTGAGGTTGGTGACATCTACTCCTCTGTAGCCCTGAGTCTGCTTCTGACACCAGGTCAGCAGCCGGCCGGGACGCACCTCCGACTCTGCAAGAGAGGAAGAGGAACGGCACATCAGTCGTACCGTCAACAAGGTCGTGTAGAGCTGCTGTAGTGAGATTTGCAATTTGACTCATGAATGGTTTAGGCTGATAAAAAGCAGTGGACGGCGCTGTACATGAGGAGCGCTAAAACATTCACAGGAGAACGTTTTCTACCTCAGGGCTGAAACTGGACAAATTTAGTGGGGCTGAAGCTCAGTACAACATATTGTGACAAAAATGAAAAAAGGCCATGTCCTATTTTGGGTTCCCACCATTGTTTAGGAAGCACTGGTATTGAATTGTGTAATTGAACAATTAAACGAATAAGCAAAATGTGCAAAGAAAATACAATTTCACTGCAAGTTTAACAGACTTTTATGTCGCTGCCATCAGGGAGGGACCTCCATGATATCGGCGGGTATGACACCGACTATCCGATATTTAATAGAAGGCCAATATATCGGTCTAACCCTCGTACAGGTCAGCACATGTCTTTGTGAGGCATTGTGTTTGACCCTGATGTGGTGTAATGTTATCCGACTGTATTGTCTGTAGCGAGGTGTGGTGGTCTGTGGTGGCAATAAGGCTTATGTTTCCCCTCAGGAGGGGATGGTGGTGCATTCACTATGGGGGGGGGGCAGTTTTTTTTCCAGTAGTTCACTCTGACTTGATGCAGCATGTTAATGTTCTTTGTTGAAAGTCTTTAAGACATAACGTGATACGCCACATTGCCGAGTCGGTGTTGAGTAGTTTATTTAAACAGTGACTTATTTTAACTTCTAAAAACATCAAAGAAAGCGGTAATGAAATGTTAATGGGCCTGTGGACGCATGCGATCCCACTGGTGATTCATCGGCTGATCAGATTACCATTACAACATGACAGGGAGCGTTGAGACTAGAATACTATCCCGTCTGAGTCGTTGGCAACAATCCTCACTGTCATTACTTTGTCTAAAGATATTTTATGTGCCTATAATCTGTCTATTATTATGGCAGAGTGAACAATATGCGGCCATGTACACAAAGACACATTTTTACAGGCTGTCCTTTTCAGTTGAGTTTGGGAGAGAATCTAATTGCAAGTCTGCATGCAAACACAGTCTCTGACTAACTGCCTGATGGCTCATTGTCTAGAGACAGATTTAGACAGCAGATTAGACAGAGGAGTGTCAATGAGGATTAGTAGAAACCATTAATTCACGGCCACATCATAGCTAATTCCCCACGCTGTGTTGTCTCATGCCTGGTCCACAAACAACAGAACCCATCAAATCTACTCAAAGAGAAAAGGGGCTGTATAAGTGCAGTCATGCTTTACATGGTCTTATATGATTTATTCATTTGTCATAGCACAGACAACCCTTGTTTTGAAAAAGGATCAGGGGGGAAAAGCACCTACATTCATCAATATGCCTAAGTACATCTTTCTATTGTTTGGCTATGTGCACAAATGTCAACAAAAGCTGAACTGAAACAAATACAGCCACAAACTACAGCCAGACACTTGTATAGTAGGTTACAATGATCTGCTTTTTGGAGTAAATACATGAGAAAACAACCAATATCAACTTTATTTTTCATTATTTCAATGCACTATATGAAGACAAATGCGCGCATCAGCCATTATGAATTGAATCTAAAATTTTTGAGCTTGGACACAAAAGATGCAACATGAACAGTGGAAGCAGTTGTCATTGATTTCAAAAGAGGCATTCCCTCCATGGCTGATGGTTCCAGTGGAGCTCGAGGATAAAGGCGTGTTTGGTTAAAGAAACATGTAAGACTCGGTCAGCATCTCACCTCTTCTAGACAGGTTGACTGATCTACGTGTGGGACCTCCTCTTTCCAGGTGACAGGAGTCCTGTTGGCCATCAACGAACAGGTGACGCACCTGAGAGAGAGGGGGAAAAGTGAGGAGGGAGGGGCAAGAGATGCAGGAAAGGAAGAGTGAAAGAGAGATGGAGAGACAGAGTATGGATGAAAGGAAGGAGAGAGGAAAGAAAGATTGAGAGAATCAGAATAGAGGTTTGATATTACCTGGCAAAATGGAAAACCTATCAAATGAACACATGCTCACCATTGTGAGAGGATTTTAAATTAGATTTGATGAAACTTTAATGATGCCTGTGGGGAAATTGGGTCATTGCAGCAGCAATGAATAGGCTATACGTAGGTAAGAATAGAACAAATAGAGGCTTAGCAGTTGTATCACAAATTTCCTACCAACCACATCTGGCTCCATCATGGAGGTCCAGCGGATCTTGGCTGTGCACAAATAATGGCTAAATATATAACAAGCAGGGTAGAAAAAAAGAGATACCTGAAAAATATTGTTGTGGTTTTGTTGTAGGTCAATTTCAATGTGACACAGTAAACTTGTCAAACAAGTCTTGTCTTTAGCCGCAGTCTAAACACTCTTGAGTTACAAGCTTGAGACGAGTCAGCTCAGTTAACCTGAACAAACTGTTAGCTAGCTAACTAGCCAGACAGCAGGCTACTTTACCTAACATAACAATAACATGCACCTACTAGCCACTGCTAATACTAGCTTATACTAGACACGTTGTGTGTTAACGACAAGACAGCAATGGTTAGCAAACCAAATACTATTAGCTAGCTAAAAAGCCAACATTATCTAAATACAAATCAAACCAGATGTAGGTTATTAGTGGCGGAATGATCAGTTATGTCACCTGAAAGCAGTCTATAGAGAGATAGTACAACAAATAATTACAACAAAAGAACATATTGAGGATAAAACAATACAATTTGTTGTAATGATTTCTTGCATTATCTTCGATACTCTATTTGCTGAAGTTTTAACCAATTCCTTGCTCCTGACAATGACCCAATAAGGTTAAAAGGTTCCCTCGATTCCCTTCCTTCCCTTGTTGCCAGGTTTCAATATGAGCAAATATGCGATTGTTCATTTAAATGCAATCTAACTGTTGGGCTGACCTGGTGCGGCCGTACACAGCTGGAGTTGAGGTTGGGGTAGCGGGTCGCAGGGTCGATGGTGTACTGCTCAAAGTTTTTACTGATGTTCTCTGTGGTGGTCTGAGGCAGCAGCCGGTAGAGACTCTCCCTAGGGAAAGACAGAACAGACACAAGTGAGATTCAGGATACTTAGGCTTCATAAAAACTACAAGCAATACATTGTAACTGCTAAATGCAAGTTCTCTTCCAAGGTAACTGTAATACGATAGGAGTGAGAACGTAATCCAACAAGGAAACGACCCCAAAACGCAATGTTTTATGGGTATAAGGAGACAGATGTTGACATCTGATAACCAGCAGTTGCTCATGCTTGGAAAGCCGAGCATAACAAAATGAATCGAGGACAAACCACAGTCTGGATTGATGCTCATATTCAGCTATTTCTTCATCTGTTCTTAACTGGTATGAACACCAGAGAAGGGAAATTACAGTAAAGAGCCATGCTTTGCTTAAGATAAAGGGATTGGAATCACATTTATTTTGTCTCCCCCCCGCCACCAAGCTCTCTACCCTGGCAAGATGACAGGTCACCAAAACTGCCCAATAAACAAGCTACTTGTGAGTCATGTGACTTTGGTTTACACGCCCTGGTTCGTTGTAATTGGACAGTGTGAACCTAAACAAACCAAACACAAAAATGCAACAAAGTAAACTTTTCCCCTCTGGCTCAGACCAAAGACAACAAACTGTAAGTGTGATCGCACCCTTATTTATGCCTTTTCAGAAATTAATTCTTCCGCACTCCAGTTTCATCCTACTCCTTCTATATTCCACTCTCCTTTCCTAAATATCCATTCCTTCCCCCATGTCATCGATCATCTTGTCATCCCTCCATTTCTCTCGTTTCAGACAGTATCTCTTTTGGACTTTCGCCCTGAGCTCAGCACCTCACCATCCCTCTTCACACCTTCTCCCCTTCCCTCTGCTCCCTCCTTCCATCCCCCACCCACATTCCTCCCTCCCTCCATTCTTCAGACTAAAAAAGTGTTCGACGCCTGCCCAGTCACGCGCCCCTCACTGTCCTCCTCGATGCAGTATTACACTTTGATAGAGCATTTTCAGCACACACACTTTCATTTACTTTCAGGAGATGGATCTAATGTGCCTTGTTTATAGAGGCATTAAAAGTTCTTCCCACTCCTCTCATCTCTCCCTTTTACCTCTTTACCTTTAAGCGCATCATCGAAGAACCCAAACACACACACACACCACATACCTCTCAGCCAGCATCTCCAGAGGGGTCCTGCCCTGTGCCCAGCCCCGGACCATCCAGGCTGTGTCGAAGGCCGCCAGAAAACCCCGAGCACAACCTGTACCCATCGGCCAGAAAGGCTGCAAGCAGAGAACATAACATCACAACCTGAACCCAGATGTGGGCAGAGGACAGAATGTCAAACGCCGTAGCTCGTACCTCCAGCAGACTGTCCCCCACCAGCGTGACCAGTAGCTGATGTCCGTGCTTCTCTCGGATCAGGGCGGCGTTCTCGGAGGCGTACATGCAGGTGAAGTCGAACATGGCCACGTCGGGCTGGCCGTAGTGGTTGATGGCATAGTCCAGGGACGGCAGCTGGTAGTTGGTGCCGAAGTCGGCCGCCTCGCGCGCGTAGGAGAGCAACGCTTCCTGGTTGACGTTGTCGTTGCTTAGCAGTCGCTCCGTTTCTATGTAGTCCTGTATGGAAGTCGGAGGGGTGGAGTTACAGGAGGGTGAAGGGCAGTGATGGAGTGGTGAATGAAAATGGGCAAATTGTGACCTACAATATGAACAAAAATCAATTATAGTTTCAGAAAAGCATTCATTTATGCTTCTTCACTTAAAAGACAGACTGAACCTACATCAGTGTGATGCTACTTCCTATGATGAATGCTACGAACTGACTTATTTGTGATTTATGTCTATAATAAAATAAAATAAAAACGTGGTAAAATGAGTTTAGGTGGGTTTACCCTCCTCTACATCCCTGGTTAAGGGGAGAGGAATGATTGACAGGTTGATTGGTAAACTGACTGATTTCCCTCATGATGAATGTAGGTCAGAAGAGAGAAAGAATTGATGAAAACAAGGCAACAGTAACAAGGCATCGTGTCGTCCCCCACGAATGATGCAGTCCCCCTCTGAGCCAATAGGAAAACCAATGTGTCACCTTGTTGTGACTTGTAATTGTAGCGTGAGATGCGTCATCACCCCTTTCATCAAAGTCAGATCAGCTGTTGTCTGAGATATAGCACATGACAGACAAACAAACAAAGACCAATCCATAGTCCTCACCATGATGAAATCATAAAATCAGGCAAAAGATTTTTACAGCAGGAAGCACACATTGATGGAACTAAGTTAATCAGTATGTTCTATGAATCTGTGTGCTATTATGAGGGTTGGGGCTTTGAAGCCTTGAGTATGTGTGTGCACACACATACACACAGCTGAGGCAATGAGTTATCACTCTGCACCAATGGGGCATGTGAGATGAGAATGAGACCACTGAGGGCATGCCAACGCATGGCCTCAACACGTGTGTGTGTGTGTGTGTGTGTGTGTGTGTGTGTGTGTGCGTGTGAGAGAGAGCGAGATAGAGCGAGAAAGACAGAGATTGTGAGTCAAAGTCTACAGTTGCGTGGGCATATGTATGCCTCTGCATATATGATTCAGTGCCTTTATGCGTGTGTGTGTGTGTGTGTGTGTGTGTGTGTGTGTGTGTGTGTAGGTGTGTGTGCGCATGTGTGTGTGTGTGTGTGTGTGTGTGTGTGTGTGTGTGTGTGTGTGTGTGTGTGTGTATATATATTCAGATAATTGTCCTGGCAGGGGCTGGGTGAGAGGGTTAACAGCAGTCTCCCTAATTTGATCCAGTCTGTGTCCTGATGGCATAATAATAACCTCATTTATCCCGTCTAATCTCTGTAGAGGGCATGGACTCCCACTGAGAGGCAACCTCTGACTCATGGCGTATGTGTAAGAGTGTGTGTGTGTGTGTGTGTGTGTGTGTGTGTGTGTGTGTGTGTGTGAGAGAGAAAGTGAGTGTCTGATTAGAGCCCTATTTCATTAACATCCCCATGGAGGCCCATCATTCAGTGCCAAAGCAAGCTAGTCACTGCCCTGGCATGCGTGCGCACACACACACACACACACACACACACACACACACACACACACACACACACACACACATTCCTATCTGACCAAAAACACTTTGACTCCCAGCGCTAATCCCATATTTCTTGTCCTGAGAGCGTTTATTCTCAGTTCACTGCTAGTGGCTGGGAGCTGGCCCTTTATCCCAACCAGGAACAATGGTATGGCTTTAAATCCTGCAACCCAATATGTGTGTATGTGCACCAAGTGTGTGTTTGCATGTGCATAAATGTGCGTGTGAACTCACGTTTATGATGACCCCTTTCTCCAGCAGACTCTGCTTCTTGGCGGTCATGACAAAGTAGTGGGTGTGGTCTTTGTAGTAAACTATGTTCTCCAAGTCAATTCCTGAAAACACAAGCAGCAAAGCCTAAAGTTACTTTTAGTGCTCTGGGAATGAAAAACTGGGGTGGGAGAAGCAAACAGAGAGCGCTGCATGGTGTGTAACTAGAAAAAAAGGAGACTGTAAACTATGGTTGGCCTGGGCCTGCATGCAAAGCTCACATAGAAACACTGTCATTCTATTAGGGATGGGACGGTATATCGAAATTCAATATATCGCAATGCAGAAATGTGACAATATGTATCATGAGGCAGAAAAATGAATCGTGATATTAGCTCCATTTTATTCTGCTGTAGTAATCACAAATGAGACGCTTGACCATCACAGTTTCACAAGCTCTACATCCAAATTATATTATTTACACTTTGTAATGGCATTTTTAAATTGTAGTTTACATTCTAGAAATAACTAGAAATAACATAATTCTTCAGTCATACTTTGTTGTCACTGAACTATTATTTATTAATCGTATCGTGGTTGTATTGAATCGTGAACCCCATATCGCATATTGAATCGTATCGTGAGATAAACATATCGTCCCATCCCTACATTCTATACATAACACACATATACTCACCCGTCTCCTCCTTGAGTTCGAGGAAGAACTTCTGGTTGAAGATGAAGGCCACGCCGCTGATCTCCTCCACCTTGGCCTCGGCCGTGGTGTTCCTGTTGACGAAGTTCGCCGTGATGGCGATGGCCAACTTCCCCCGGAACTCCTTGCGACGGAAACCTGCAGAGAGGCGAAAAGAAACCTTGGCATTGAAATCTACAGAAGGGAAACTGAGCACGATATGTAATCGTTAGTGAAGCCTTACATTTCATGATGTATAAAAGTCACTTGGCATAAAGATGGCATAGTTCAGGCAATATAAACTTGATTATACAGTCCAACTTTGTTTGAAGCTAAGAAGTTGAATAACCCTCCCAGCTACAGTAAGACTTAACATAAGGCGAATTTCCTCTCACAGGTCACAAAAGCCTCTGGAGTTGACCGTTCAAGGAGGAGGCTGTTTACAATTGCTAGAGTCAATTACTTTATGAGTCAGCAAACATATGCAGCCCACATATACTACACACACTCACACAGATGAGCACAAAACACACACACACATAACATTAAGTAGAATTTGTCCCAGTTGGGTATGCCTGGACATAAAGCTACCAAGGCTCACACACAGTTCATAAACCAACACACACACACACACACACACACACACAGAGTTGACCCCACATATTAAGCCTCCATCTAAAGCTATGTCAACAGGAAATGCCTTATCCAGCAGCTAAAAGCGGCATTGCAACACCTCACCTCATTTCCAGTAAAAACAATGAATAGTGCTTTGACCACAGGCTTAAAGTCAGTACTAAGCCATACATAGAAGCTCGCTAGCTTATGGCACTATTTCAAATGTTGACATATGAACATTAAACCAGACAACAGTGGACTCTCAATCACACTAACATTTAGAACCACACCATCCCTCCAGTGCACATCACCTACTGTATGTCATTTGTGAGTGTGTTTTCTTCTCTCTCACCGTCTAAAGTGTTTCTGCGTCCGTCGGCTCCGATCACCACGTCAAAGTCGAACTCAGAGACAGGATGGTTGGAGGGCCGGATCTCTGCTCGCCACCCGGGACCTGAGGAAACACACCAAAACCCTGTTGGACACATCGCAGTCTGCGGTACATCATACAGCTCTGCAAGTATTTGAGTATTTTTTAAATTATCCCTTACAAAAAGTCACAAGTGAAAACTCACATGTGAATTCAAAGCACATGTTCTTTTTGGACATATGTTGGTTTTAAGATAAGATAAGATGCACTTTATTGATCCCCTTGGGGAATTTCAGTTTTCATGTATGAACGACGTTTTTCATGTTATACCCTATTCTGACATCACGTGAGTTTTTACTACAGATGTGAAAATAAATATGCGAAAAATAGGTGAAAAGTGTTTCTTTTTCCTCATATGAACATTTTTTTTCACATTTTCACCAGCCATTTCACATGTGACAATATTCTTTGACATGAAAACTTTGCACACATGCAAAGAGACAATTCACAGGTGAAAATGCAAGGGGATGGAGAAAGATGGGAGAAAGGAAATGCATACTAATGACCTAAGATATAATTTAAGACTTTCAACTGTATGTGGCTCTGTCCTCTAAGTCAGCGACTGCATGTGTGGTGGACTGCTAGAAGTGATAAAGTGAGGCAGTTACCACACGACGCATTTAGGACATCTAGCAGATCTCGGGCCCCTTGGAGTTTGCTGATAGTTACATTTTAGTTCTATTTTCCCCTCATGTTCTATCAATAGACTTGCTTAATATTACGCACACTATGCCATAAATGCTGCCACCGCAAATCTATACTACCTCTACAGGAAAGCTTCAGATCACTAAAACACAAGTTGTGTGCAGGCTGTGAGGGAGTGTGTGTGTGTGTGTGTGTGTGTGTTTTGAGATGTCTTGTGTGTGCCCTGGTTGAGGGTTTCTGTCTCCCTGTGTGTCACTGTCACTCATCACCCTTTAACATACAGATAGTAACACATAAACACACACACACACATACACACAGACTTACTGTCGTCACGCTTTTCCTCTGGTGGCTCCAGAAGTTTGACGAACTCTACGTTGACATGGATCTCCACTCCCAGAATCAGAGACACCTTCAGCAGCATCAACTGGAGCTGGCGGATGCCTGGAGCGGACACACACACACACACATACATCCCAAAAATGTGCACACACACAAGCACACAAACATAGGAAGAAAAGCTTACCGTACAGGCAAAACATGCATGCTGGACTAGGCCTAGACCGAGCTGCATGCACACCTAGCAGCATTTTGAATGGGAGCAACTTGTTCTGTGCATTAAATGCAAAAAGTTGGAAATATGAGTTCTTCCAGGATCCCAGTGTTGTGCAGGAACATACTCAAAAGCAAGTATGGTAAGTGGTTTTGCATGCCTATACTGTGTATGAATCCCTTTAAATGAGCTGGAGTTAATCTTAAAAATAGAATATAATTACAAAGGTAGGGTGCAGACTGTATGTTTTCTTTGTGAGCTCTAGTTATGATAAAGATTAGGGGACACAAAGTTGGATACCATGCAGACAGTGGATTAAATCTCTAAGCAAATATATCCATATAGTAGGGCAGCAGCTGGTATTTCTGGTCGCTTTCCAGGCAGCAGTCGTGGGAGGAAGACGTGGTTGGATATGAAGTTGATATAACAAGTTAGGGCAATGAGACGTACTGTCAGAAGAGATATTAATACGCGACACAGTTGCTAAAGCTGGACAGGAAGACGAGGCCCGACGGAAACATCCCACAAGGGAGATACAGACTGAAGAAACAAACTGCAGCAAACTAGGCTACTGGAAAAACTGCTCTCATAGGTTACAGAGACACGCAGGCAGCAGACACTGTCCCCATCGTGCCACAGTGTTAAATATAGAGGAGAAATGAAAGCCGCAGTGTGTGTGGCTCTGGTTTTGTGGCGACACAATGTCACATTTATCTGCACAGTAGTGATTTGACAAACACACGGTAGGCCGTATTTACATTTATGGCTCCAGTGCATTTTGCATGTTATCTAGTTTAAAGCAGGAAGCAGAATGGCAGGAAGAGACACTGCTTGAGCCAGTTTTGTCAAAGCAACAGGTATGAGTTTTTATAAAGCAACAAGAACTATTTCTCTAATAGTTAAAACAGGAGAAAAATGATGGGAGGGTTAGTTAGGGAAGTTCAGCTTTCAACTTCCCCATTCTGCTCTCTAACTGAAAGACTGGCCTTTTCGTGTTGCACCAAAACATGATATACTGCATGTTCCCAACTCATACTTACTTTTGCATCTAAATAGTTGTTTAGAGAGGCCATGTGATAGATGAGCACTGAGTCTAGCACCCATGCATTGAGCTGGCTTATGGGAACAGGATGTGGTCTCTGGCCATGAGCTGTTCACATTTCAAACTTAGCTTGGTTTTAATGTATCCAAGTTTGAATACAGAGAGTGCTTTTGATTTAAAAATATCATGAAAGAGTAAGGCAAAAAGAAAAACCTCATTGCCACACGGTCACTGGTAAAAAAATATTTAACCTCTAACCCTTTTTTTTCCTGCATTTTGTGGTGCTACAGCCTTTATTAAAATGGATTAAATTAGGATTTTTGGTCAACAATCTACAAAAAAATAACCTATCATGACAAAGTAAAAACATGTTTGGAGACATTTTTGCAAATTAATTTAAATAGGCTACAGAAATATCTCATTTATAACTATTCAACCCCCTGAGTAAATTCTTTGTAGAAGCACATTTGGCAGCGATTTCAGCGTCAAGTCTTCTTGTCAAGTGTGCATCAACATATCAAATTATGTATTCAGGTGAAATATTTGGAAAGGTTTCTGAACCTTTCATTTTCCTAAACAACTCCCATTACAGATCAACAACGTTCTGCTGTAACGACAGAGATGGACACTCACTGATGTGGTCGATGGCGCCGGCGCAGAACTTGCCGTAGAACTTCTTGGCCCCGAGGCCCCTGAGGTCGTGGATGGTGTAGGGCCAGAGGTGCAGCACGTTGTTCCTGGAGAAGGTGTCTCTCTTCTCGATCACCACCACCTTACAGCCCAGCAGGGCCAGCTCGATGGCTGTCCGCAGGCCACACGGACCCCCGCCGATAATCAGACACTGAATGAGTTAGAGATGGAGGACAAAGGGGTAGAGATGGAGGACAAAGCAGCAGACATGGAGGATAAGATGGAGAACAAAGGGGTAGAGATGGAGGACAAAGGGGTAGAGATGGAGGACAAAGGGGTAGAGATGGAGGACAAAGAGGTAGAGATGGAGGACAAAGCAGCAGACATGGAGGATAAGATGGAGGACAAAGGGTTAGAGATGGAGAATAAAGTGGCAGAGATGGAGGACAAAGGGGTACAGATGAGGATAAGGGGTAAAGATGGCGGACAAAGGGGTAGACATGGAGGATAAGAGGGTAAAAATGGAGGACAAAGGGGTAGAGATGGCGGGCAAAGGGGTAGAGACGGAGGATAAGGGGGTAAAGATGGAGGACAAAGCAGTAGAGAAGGAGGACAAAGGGGTAGAGATGGAGGATAAGGGAAGAAGAGAAGACAGAGAAGAGAGAGAAGAGAGACAGACGGGCAAACACAAAAAAGAAACAAAACAAATAGAGAAAGCCAGTTAGCATATGGGGACTCGATCGTCATCAACATCATGAGTGAGTACAAGTCACAAATTATACAGAAATTGTGTCCGTTTATAGGGTCAAAGGGGTTGAAAGCAATATTGTAGCAAAATCAGATTTTTTTTTGTATTGTATTGTTCTTAAAAGAAATAGAGTCTGGTAATATCTTTGTGTTTGTTTATAGGTTTCATATGTTCTCCTATTCATACTGTCAAGCAGAACTCTGACTAACTACACTGGACTGTATGCAGTCATGTACTGCATGTCAGTATCACACACACTTATGAGAACAGTAATAACCATTATACCCCAATGACGAGGACACTTGTCATATCACAGTTGCATGAATCATGTATCAATACAACTCTGACAGTAAACTACTGTGGTCATCCATTGGTGTTAGAGAGACAGAGGAAAAACAGTGAGGGAGAGAAAGAGAAAAATGGGATTCTATTATTTTCTCATAACTGCAATATAGGGTTGATCATTTATCATTGTACTGCCTTCAATCACATGTTGTCACCCAACTCTGAAGAAAGAAAAGCCAGCACTCATAATGTCCTTTTGTCTTATAATTGAATGGGCAGCTGCCATGCACCTAAGGAGGATTTTTTGATCGAGTTGTGCTCGCATTTGGCGGAGTTTGGTCACCCAACTCTGAGCCATGAATGCAGCTAGATATTGTGTGCGTGTGTGTGTGTGTGTCTGTGTGTGTGTGTCTGTGTGTGCGCGTGTGTTCTCAGTTTCCCAGACGTCATGCATGGCTGCCGTTACAACATCTGTGATGAGGAATCACAGAAATTCAGAAACAGGCCAAGACTCTGCTGAAAGATTTCAGCTGAAACAAAAGTCAAACTCATTCAAAAAAGTTAAGAGCCTAAATGTTCCATTCATGCTGCGGCCAGACACTTGACCTGAGAGAGGAGACACTGCACACAGTTGTGTATGTGTTCAAAATTAACAAGGGAGCAGTTGAATTATAGTTTGACCACAGATTTACCCTTAAACATATTGAGATAAATGGGTATTCTTTTCACAATTGATAAAAAGGGAGGGGGCCTTTCATATCCACCACAAAACTGCCTCATATAAAATAAAGATATACAGCATTTGCTCTATCTGTTTCTACCAGCCACTTACAATAGGCTCCACGTTTTTAATTCTCATAAGTATTTTACATTTCCATGACACTTGACCTGGACTGCCAGGAAGGGACATGGCTGCATACTGGTCAGTGAACTAGCAGCCAAACAAACCCACCTCAATTTGTTTTACATGTCATTTTCAGGGCATTTCTGCTTGCTTTGAGCTTACAAGAGCTCAAGAGCGTTGCTTGTGTGCACATCACAAACACATGATGAATGCATTTGAGCTTGCTGCACCCCAGAGCGCCAATGGCCCCTGAACTTCAATTTTTATACTGACAAGAAAATCAAGGAAGAGGTACTAGGGGTTTGTCGCAGGACAATGCTTACAAAAAAAAAACACACATTCTCTCACATTCTTACTAAACATGCAGTTAAGCCTCACATAGCTGGCAAATTTGCAGTATGTGACTGACTGCATCCCTCCTGTCTCTGTACAAATACAGAACGATGAAGTCTGGATTAAACATGTTATATAACCATACAGCACTGCCGGTACAAAAATAATTATATGTATTGCCAAACAAACTCGGACTAAGCTCCCATAAGAAGTGAAAATATCCCTCTGGCTACAACTACACACACGCTTTATCCATGTCTGGACTGGGAGGAGAGAAAAGTGGGGGAAAAAGACTGAAAAACAGAATGAAGGAATCCAAGAAAAGGGGAGAGGAACAGACTGTATCAGTATGTGGAATGGGGAGGGGAGAACGAAAAGCTTCATCTGGAATGTCTCAAAGACCCACCCTGATTACAGCCCGCGTCTCATTTCCAGGTCAACACTTTGCCATTTTACACGCTTATAGGGAAAATTAACTGGCAAAACAATTACTACAGGCTTCTGGAAGAAGGGTTACATTAGGAGAGTAACAGTTCAGTGCATAAATCAGTTTTTAAGACATATTCCATGTGGCAGAATAAAATTAGGAAAATTAAGCGACAGAAAATAGCCAATTCATCTGGCATCTGCCCTAAGTATCCAGTTGATATTTACAGATAGAAAGTACTAAATAGAAAATAGAGCGGCCACCCTGCTTCAAGGCCGCCATCTTTCTCCAAATAGCAGTTTTCTTTAAAAAAACAAAAACAAGGTCTGGGATAATCATTTAACGGTTATTTTTGGGCAAAGCCTCCCCCTCACCCCCCTCCCTTCTCTGTTAATCTCCAGTGTGCAAGTCTCTAGCCTCCTTCCCCTCCGGACGTCTTATCTTTTCTTTTAGGAGATATGAAATCATCCCAACACTATGCTAAACACTCTGGCGACAATACTTAGACATACATGGTCAGGCAATAAGACAGCTCAGCACATCAAGTTTTTGACAATTAAAGTCATATGCTGCCACATGAAATATGAATACAGTAGGATCTTGTTTATCAGGAATGATGTGGTGATATAAAAATACACCATATTCAAGACTCAGTGTAGACCATATACCATGTTCAACTAGCACAGCTACTCTCATTTGGTATAAAGTTTCTCCCTAAACAGTTCATATAATTACTTAATCCATAAATTACTGCATCCTACGCTTAATACTGAACCTATACAGTTAGCTGAAGACACAAACAGTAAAACTTGACTTAATTACCCTCTCAAAAGTTAGGATTACTAACCACCTGTTGCATAGCGCAGGTTTATTTGCAAATAATCACAGCAATAATCCATTCACATAATCTATTTTCATAACAAATCCACACTAGGAAAGGTCCTAGACGGCTATTTGAATAAATAAATCATAATACCTCCATGATATAGCCTTTAATAAGGGTAAACAAATCAGCTGCATTTATTTATGATACAGAAGCTTATCCAAAGCATATGAGCAGGGCTCTGATTTGATTCAAACTATAGCTAATGTCTTAACATTACATTCTGTTTTTCATTTACTTCTATCCATTTGAAGAGCTCCATTTCTTTAATTTTAAGACTGATTGGTAAGATGCTGTGAACAGACTACCATTATGTCATGTGAATGGTACCATTAACCAGCTCAGACCCCCTTACCCTGGTGCCCTGGCAGGCTTTAGCATGGTTGTACGCCTTATGCTCGGCCCTTTTGTCCAGTTTGGTCCACAGAGCCTTGACCTTCCAGGTACTGACTGCGGCCTTCAAGGAGCTGTAGAAGCTGCTGTAGTCCAGAGGATCCAGCTCCATCTGCCTGCAAAGGATGCTGAAGGCCTGCAGCGTCCCTTTGCAGGTGGACGCCTGGACAAAGTTCTCGAACAGCTGGCTGGCCTGCGCCGTGCGCTCGTCCTCCGTCTCGCCCATCTCCTCCGATGGTGGGCCGTCTTTAAGTCTCCTCTAATACTCGCTCTCTCCGTCCTCTCCCCTCCTGTTCACTCCTTCCCCGCTTCGTCTAAGATGAGGCTCGTGCTGCCATGTTCAGCCGGTTCTGAAAGAGACAAATAACAATGCAGATCTTTAGAAACGAAGGGACATGAGAGACTGGGTTAAGAAAACAAAATAAACCCAGAATCAGGAGATAAGTTACATTTCTTTTACTATACATATTTGCCAGTCGCACAATACAAGTGACTGTCCTACTGAACATCGGAATTAACAACGGCCATTATTATATAAACACACATTCACCGGTAAGTGGGTAGTGGTGGGGCATCTTTCACTACGTTATTTAAGGGATAATGTACAGTGAGCTGGTCATTATCACAAAATAAGCCCCTGTACTGGCTTGATGTACATTACGTCACTTATTACAGAGCTACTTACCAAAGACATTCATCATTTGACATGAAATATTGATTTAAAATCTTATCACAAGCTAAAGTAATTTACAAGGTTCCGTGAAGAAATAGTTCAGAAGGATTGTAATCATAGAAACATCTGTAGCTAGCATCCATGCTACACTGTAGCAGAACTAGCATCCATGCTACACTGTAGCAGAACTAGCATCCATGCTACACTGTAGCAGAACTATAACCACAGAGATGTCTGTAGCTAGCATCCATGCTACACTGTAGCAGAACTAGCATCCATGCTATACTGTAGCAGAACTGTAACCATAGAAACATTAACAAATCAAGTAGATTCCCATTCAGCCTCTAACCACAAATTGCCACCAAAAGGATGAATTAATTAAAAGTAATATTGGAAAAACTTGTCTGTAGTAACCAATGAGTAGCATTTTATAAACACAGGTGTTGCCAGTTAATTTGATTAGAAACCAACAAAATAATTACTACAGGGCTAATCAGATAATCAAGCTACACTGCTGAATACTCAATTCTGATTGACTAATGGACGCATTCTGAGGTCTGTTATTTCTGAATAAAGTATATTACTCTAGCTTGTAATAAAATCAATACTCCACTTTGCGTCAGGTTCTTGAATCACCCTGTCAAGGCTTGCAATAATGATGGTGTACATTATCCTTTGCCTAACATGCTTGCACTGCGTGGTGGAAAAGTCTGAAAGCATATCAAGGAGAGGTCACATTCCAAATGTAAGGAATGTCTGCAGCTTGCACTGGAAATAAACTGCAGAGGTCAACTTGTTGCCCCATATAGCCCGAGTGCCATGTCCTGCAATCTATATGCAGTGCCTAGGGACACATACTGGCTGTGCTGCACCTATTGCTTGGCCATCCATCTCCGTCCAGGCCTATAGCCTCACACCTCTGGCCAACAACAATAAGCTTGTCCGATTCAAACAGTCATCAACTACACTGCGCATATTTTTTCTCCAGCAAAGATGTTTTCTCCCTCCAGCTCCATTGAACGCCTGATGGGATTATGACCGAGTGTGCACATGGAGGGGTTCAGCTGAGCAGTCATGGGAGCAACTAATGTGGCTGCAGGAATACATACAGAGAGACAACCATACAGTTATAGTCACTCTCCTACACAAACAAGCAGCAGTTGGGTGAGCCACGAGGATGCAGAAAGAAAAACAACAACCCTGAAATACACCAGATTTACATAGCAGACTAGACCCACTGTCTGTTGACTGTACAAACTGTTCCATCTCTTAGCCCACAGCGCAAGAGGAAGTTGACCCACCATCAAGAGAACATCGCTTCCCCATTCCTTCAGCCAGAGTCCTAATCTCTGACACATTTCCTTATTCCTTATTCCTTATTCCTTGTACCTGACCAACTGCTGATTGGTTGACTGATATCAATTGACAGCCGTTTTGAAATTTAGAACTGAAATGTCTTAGCTTTCAGAATGTCCCTCCAAGACTTTTCCTAGACCCACTTTCTGTCCAAGCCAATGCTAAAAGTGACACAAGGAAAAAGTAGTTCCAATTATATTTACATGCCTTTAATTGACAGCTTGTTTCTTTGGCCTTTCTGGTGTTAAAGCAGAAATGCACCCTACAACAAAATTCCCATATCTCCTTCCTATGTACTTTGATAGTTCAGAATTTATTAACACTGACATCTGCACCCCAAAGCTAGAAACCTTAGAACCAAAACTTTAATCTGCCATGTTGTCCAGTCAGAAAATCTGAAAGCCGCCGACTGGCTTTGTGAACTCAGACTGTTGGTTTGAGCTTTCACATCCAGAACTTAGTTTTATTGCAGTGGTAACACTTACACACCAGAAAATGACCCTAGGCGATGTGTGTGTGTCCACAAAGTCAGTCACCTATTCACTGTCAGTGGAGCAGATCCAGAATTTGTTTCTCGATGACGTCGGAAAGGGAGTACCGGCTCTCTTGTTTCTAACTTTAGGGGAGAGGTCTTTATGCTCGCAAATCTAGAGCGACTTGTCCAAGATCACAGGAGAAACTTATCTGAATTCTCAATCAATGAGGGAAAGGATAGAATGACTCGCTGCCTGACGGACTGACCGGCTCCGTGACTCAGCAATTGCGAATACCATGTTTCTACCGAGGCTTTATCTGTATACAGTTAGTACAACGCGCTGCATCTCGTTTTAATCGAATGATCGCTTTTCAATCCCCCAACTCTGCCCTGACAGCAGCCTCCCGAGGCATTTGAAGCTTAGCGTTTCATAGATAACATCTCTGTCAAAGTTAATGTTGCAGTATCGGGTCCCGATCACTTGAAGCCTATCAGTATTATTCTCCCTATTACAGTCATGGAATCTCCTGTCCTGGAGGAGGATACTATTTCACACGCGCACACACACACACACACACACACACTCAAATACATGCATCACACACACACAGTTTCCACCAGAGCTGAAACAAAAGAGCCTTGATCTATGAATCGCCTGAAAACTTGTGTGTGTGTGTGTGTGTGTGTGTGTGTGTGTGTGTGTGTGTGTGTGTGTGCGTGTGTGTGTGTGTGTGTGTGTGTGTGTGTGTGTGATGGCGAGGGTACATTAAAGTGCAACTTGCACAAGGATAATGTCTGGCCAGTCCTTTACTCTACTCCAGCCTGATGCCCACCCCCTCCTCTTTCCCCCGAAACACACACACTTTCCCTTTAAGTCCTTGAGTGGCCCAGAGGGGGTCTCAGGTCTCTGCTACCTAACAGTTTGGCAGCAGACAGTAGCCTCTCGATTACTATTACCCCCCTCCACACACACACACACACACACACACACACACACACACACACACACACACACACACACACACACACACACACACACACACACACACACACACACACAGCTGTAACCCTTAGACCTTTCATGCTGTTTCATGCCCCACCCAGACACAAAGTTTCACAAACCCTTGTTCCTCTTCTCCTACAGTATATACCAGTGGTTCAAATCCAGATTTGACCTCACCCTCACCCAAGTCGCAACATGCACAGTATTTGATGGCCTTCTTGTATGATGATTTAGTGCTTCGAGCAGTCAATATGTTTGGGTGCCTTGGAGTTTTATTGTTCACTGGAGAGCGCTTCTGCAAAATAGCTTGAGAATAACCGTCTCAAATTATTCATCCTTTTGGATCCTCTCCATATTCCACAAGCCTTGGGAACTGTAGAGATACAATGAGCTAGAAAACAAAGAGCTTAGAGTCATTTGTAGGCTTGGGCCGATATTTGATCATATTGAATACCGCAATATTTTGTGAATATCGTGATATTATCGTCCCGCAAAAATACCCCCCCCCCCCAAAAAAACATGAAAAAAAGAACCCACCACCACCCCACACACACACGCAAATGGTGATAATATCGTATATCGTGATATTTTGGATATCGCCAAGCCTAGTCATTTACTTCTGGATAAGGTCCAGATATCAGCTCAGAGACCAAGTGCTCCTACTTCCTTCTGGCTCTGATGACCACCCATGATATAAGTCCCACTGACCCACAGAGTCAAGAGAAAAATACACTTGGTCTACTTGGCTTCACTTGGAAATCCCAAATTCTCAGACATTAGAATGGAAATTCTCAAGGGTTTCAGCTGTAAAGTGTGCACAGACATACACAGAGCTAGAATGCTATGGGAAAGTTCACGGCCTTGTTAAGCTATATATAACCTCAACTGGGAGGGTGCATTCTGGGAGTTTTGGTACAGGAAGTGGTTGACATGGTATCTCTTTCCACATTTTTGTTTGTGTGTGTGTGTGTGTACGTGTGTGTGTGTGGCACGGTATCTGACTTCAGATCAGTCTGCTTTTCCAGGCAGGCTCAGCTGAGCGGGAAACCAACACAAGAAGAAGATGGTTTCCTTATCTAATCTGATGTTCAGTCAGTTTTTCCTTTCAAATCCCATGATCGTCCAGAAAGTATACTATAGTAGTATAATGCAAATCCCCATTTAAGGAAAACATGATTATAGATAAATAACATCTTATCTTCCTATCATCTGGCTTTTGAAACTCCAACACATCAACTAGTGTCTGTACTGTAGGATCATTATAATTCCCCTATAAGTCATTACACAGGAACAATATCCCATTTATAACTTACAGTTTCCTAGATATGACTCCAAATTACTTTAGGAAACACTATACACAGCCGCCTGCCACTGCCACTCATGCAAGCCTATTAACACTGAGCATTCATACACTGTATATTTATTCCTGAACACTGAATGGATGACTTGCTAATTAAACAAGCCATTTCAATAAGTTCAGTGTCTATACTGGTGATGTAATGTGCAACACAAGAACCTGTGAGCCGTAACAAAATGCTAACAGCACTTAAAGGCTACTGGTATTGTTAGGAAGGATGTAGTCCTGTTACAGCATTAGGATTAGTGTAACTGCCTGCCCAACAGTATGATGTAAAATGGTGACGCAAGGTGAAGCCAAGGGTAGCGCTTCATTTACGCCATGGCACTTCCTGGTCGTAAGCCAGGTTGATGGCACTGCTGCTTTCTCTTTTTTCTCTAAGCTGTGACCTATTCCCTGCTTCTCTTTTCCATTTCATTCCCAAGTGTTCATTATAGAAAAACACTCCTTTTAAAGCTGCAGCTGATGTCACCACCTGTTGTACTCTATAGAAGGTGACATAACCTGGCACCAAAGACCAGCCAATAGCAGAAGGCCAGTTCAGTACCCTACTTTTCACCATTAGATGTCAGGCTTCACCACTAATTTGGGTTTGGGGTTTAGTTACTCTCCAAGTTCCTTCACGTAGCATGCCATCACAAAACTAGTTCCGCCTGCCATTTGTTCCTCAGGATAGAATGGAAGAGAAGTTACTTGCCATGTCCAGTCGCCCAATATTATATGATGCACCTTTGGCGGAACATCACAAAAAAAATAAAAATAAAGAGAGCAGTGGAGAGAAGAGAGGGCAAGACTTTCTGATTGCACTGTTCTGATGCTCCTCTAGAGCTACAAAAGAAACATTGGGGCCTTTTCACAAACGCAAAAGAAAAACTTTCTTACTGTAGACTGTGATCCAAGCCTAGTCCTCCTTCCACAGGAAAAAGCTAGTATCATCATTCCTAACAGCGAGCCACATCAGCTGTGGTCGGAGGGACGGAGCACAGCTGACATTCCCGAGCCCAAAAGACCTCTACAGCCTAGAATTAGAGAGATCCGAATCCTACATTTTGCAGAAGGAACCTAGTACAGTATGTGTTGCCAAGTCCTCTAAAACTCTCCATCTGCTGCAAGAACTTGACCAAGCAGCTGTCCCAAGCTCTTTCTTTACATGGGACGCTCTTTCCTCAACCAGAAGCCAAAATAAATAAGTCAGACAAGTCATGTTGGGAAGTGAAGGGAATCCTGATACACAATGTGGGATTAGGTTACCAAGCAAAGGAGCTGGAGTGTACAGGTGACAGGAAAAGCGGGAGAAATCTGTCACTGGGTTACAGAAGACAATGAAAAGCCACACTGCAAACCCCAAAATGACCTGTTTTATAGGCATTGATACACCTTTTCATTACACTCTGAATATAAAAGTGGAATCTGTTTTTTTACTAGAAAGGAAGCAGAAGATGGGATCTGCAACACATTTTATTTTCCAGAGGAGCACACTCACATTACCTGGAAATTAAAGGTAAAGATCTAATAAACAGCTAACTTAAAAAAATAAACCTCTTTATGAGTTCAGATATTTAGGTTGAACTACAAACTGTTTAGAGAATCAATACACTTTGATATATTTTGGTCCGTTTCGTTTCCTGGTTTGTAATATGCAATGTTTCAAACCAGAAAGTCCTCTTTTTCATTTTGCACGTCTTCTTTTGAACCCTGCCCCTAGCCAAAAAAATTTAACACGCAGAGATCCATCAAAACAATCTCCCTCTCTACACATTCCTACATTTTGACTAACGCGTTTGTTTCCAATAAGGGGAAGCTGACTCCAAAATAAATATGAAATGACACAGCTGTGAACTTCTGCCTCTGTGCGCACTTCCAGTATTTGGAGATGAGCTTGAAACACTCAGTCCAACCATATACAGTACGTGTGAAATACAGTCTTTTGCTGTAAAAGTTATAAGAACAGAGTGAAGAGTAGAACAGATTGTCCATAGACTGCAGCCCTGTGTTGACCTGATGTAACTTGACTCAGGCCTGAAAATTCAAACCTGACCACATCCTTAAAAAAAACTCTACCGTTACCCTAACTGAGTCCAGCAATAACAGAAGAAGGCAGAACTTCGAGCCTGAAATTCTATTATCATGAGTTATTTTCCAACTGTAGTTCTGAAATTGAACTCAACCTGAACACAAGCGATTAATGGGGAAATTCAGTCCGGGACTATTGGATTGGGTTAGTGCTGTCGAGTTGTACGTGTTCTGAAAGACAAAATAAGAAACAGAGGTCACTGCCAGACGACTGTTCTTCATCCTAATGGCTGACTGGATTTCTGACTCCTCAATGACAGTTCACCACATGCTGCTCTGGGTTGCAGACATCTTTAAGATGAGACAACAGGGATGAAAATGGTTTCATCCTGGGTGATTGATCCTTTGGTGATCACCAGAATCAACTAGAAAATAGTACATTTCTGCATTTTATACCAGCTGCATCGAGTAGATCAAGCACAAAGTTTAACAAAAAAGAGCCTTTTGCTCAAAATGACACACTCCCTGTAATTTGACATGCTGTTTCTTAACAAAAACAGCTGGTAATTGCAAAAAACGTAGATGTTCGCCACCATACACATAATATTTTGTCATTAATTCATCAAATCCCTTGGTAAATAACCAGCTATTTAGTTATTCATCAGAATGAAATAAGAAAAATCACACACAGAACGTGTTTGTACTTGTGTCCATATTCAGCATATGAAATTTCATTCTGATAGGATGAAAGGAATCCCAGGTTCCCGACACAAACAGCTCTCATGTCAAAGTACAGTACAACACACATGGAAAGATATTCACTTTGATACAATTAAGGCTGGGTCAAAGGTCACAATGTTTGTTTTATAAGTTAGTAGCTTACAACATAATTGGCGAAAGCCAGTGGTGGGTGTGTATGTGTGTGTGTGTGTGTGTGTGTGTGTGTGTGTGTGTGTGTGTGTGTGTGTGCATGTCTGAGAGAGAGAGATCAAAGCCGAGTCAACAAGTTCCTGCCCAGACAGACTGGATGCCAGGAGAGAGAGGAAAAACAGGGGAGAGGGAGAGAGGAGGGAGAGAGGAGGGAGAGAGCGAGAGAGGGAGAGAGAGAAAGTGTGAGGGATTCTTTAGTTATTAAAGTGGAATTCAAATCCAACCACAGTGAGTTCAGTCTTAGCGGGGAGACGTGCTGCTGCTAAATGTGATGCTGATTAGCTCCAGTGGCGGCGGCTTCCCCTCAAACAGGAAATATTAATGGCTGGAATGTCAGAGAGCTGAAGCATGTACCTGCTGCCTCCCTCTCAGAAACACAGACAGAACAGACTGCTGCATCACACACTAAAGGCCTAACAATAAATCACAGTGCCGTGCCGGCTTTTGCTCACAGCTGCAACACTTTTAGCTGGCAGCAACTTTAAAAGCAGAAAATCCAATGTTTCCTATAATTAAAGAGTAACTAAACCTCAAACCCAAATGGTCTTTGATCTATGTTGCCAGATGATGTCACGTGTACAACAGGTGGTGACATCACCTCGCACCAAAGATCAGCCAATAGCAGATGGCGATTTCATTAGCATCTTCATCTTTTACCATTAAATGTCAGGCTTTACACAGATTTGGGTTTGTGGTTTAGTTAGTTCTTTAAGGGATTACACACGAGAGGAAGTGCTAGATTGCCTCCCGTCCAATAGCAACGCAGGGTCGGAAACAAATGTTGTATAATGTCAAATATGCCATGATTTCCAATGGGGGAATGCAGACAGTAACGTCGCGCATTCCAATGTAACTGAACTATAATGACAGATGACGTGTCAGAATCAGCAGATAATTAATATTAGACATGACTAGGGATGCAAATTTTCAGAAATTTCCTTAATCGATTGTCGGTCACGTTAATGACCAATTAATCGATTAATCATTATGTAAAAAACAGCTTTTGACATAGAAAATACAAAATGTGTGTTTTTACACCTGTCTTTAGGCCTACTCAACAAGTTACTCAACCAAGCATAATTCAAAAGAGTCGGGACCCCTGACAACGGACGTCAGTGTTTCCCACAGGCTGAAAATGTACTTTCTTTAATTACTTTAAATTGTCTTTACATTGTGTCCAACGGAACCCAACTGGCAGAATATGCAAAGAAGTCTCTGCACTGCACTCATTTTAACTTTCTGAGTGTTGAGCAGCGTTAGAATTGTCCGATTGAAAAGTATCAAGTTACTCTTTACCGTTACAACACATGTGAGTTCGGAGAAAATGTGGAATTTTATATTGTTTTATGAACGTTTTCAGAACGGGAGATGGACTGTCAGGTTGAGTACAGAGCTACTGCATCGCCAAATGACAGACATGACGTGATGCGCACATTAGACGCATTACAAGGCGATTTAGATCAATTTCTATACATTGATTAACTGTTTATGTTGTGCCGGCCGTGCCGATATTGTGGCGCTGCCACAGTTTATGTATTGGAAACAATGGCACGACAATCTACTGGTTTATTTAAGAATAAGAGCATATCTACATGGTCAAGGATGAGTCCAGTGCGCAGCCTGGTGACAGTCAGTCCATCCGCTGAAACACACGCTCCGGGGGAACAGCTGTCCCGGGTCGGGAGGCACAAATAGTGTCGCACCAACTTCGCCGGCCGGGTGAATGCATTCTCTTTCATTGTGCTTGTAGAGGTGCTGTATTTCAACTTTGTATTACAATGTTTACAATGAACACTGTTGTCTTTTCAGGTGTAATGCTTCCGCCCGCTTGCTTGGCTTTCTTCTTCCTCTGTATAGGCGGTGAAAGTTAAATTGCACACTTGTGGCGGTAAATCATTTTGCGAAAAAAATGAGAAATAGCACATAACATACATTATCGATTAATATATGCTCGATCGATCAAATTGTTAACGGTGATTAATCGATCATCGATTAATCATTAACATCCCTAGACATGACACTGGTTAAGCTGTTCATCTGACTTTTACTTTATGGGAAACCTCACTCAACAGTCATTTTTAATCTTAAGAGAAAGGTAAGTTCAGTGTTTAGCGTTGAGTGTCTCCTTCCACAGTCTCCCATTCGCCTCCTGCTACAGTGAATGGTGATTTGTCAGTTTGGAGAAAATATGCAAAACATGTGACTGAGATCCTCAGATACAAGATGGTGAAGATACCCTGTGTGTGTGTGTGTGTGTGTGTGTGTGTGTGTGTGTGTGTGTGTGTGTGTGTAGGTGTGTATGTGTGCGTGAGGGAATGACATCAAAGCAAGCGTAATCGCCACACAATTTAGGTCATTTCAGTCCCAGCCTACCACACAGCCCTCTACAAGCAACCGTATAATACGTTTATTTCAGTTAGAAAATAACCTAATTTCATTTAATGTGCTGAACTCCATGATTTAATATACAGGGTGATGAAGTACTGTAATTTTATTAGCCTACTTTTCTTGACTCTGTGCTTTAGCCTCTTTAAAACAATCAGCGTCCCAAATTCACATCAGAGAAAATTTCAAGCTCAACTTCAACACAAGCTTCTCCGGAGGAAATTGCCCTGAACTCAACACTCTCCAAACACACTACTTGCAGGATAATTTCTCCAGAAAAGCAATTCCTCGGGCTTCCTCCCATGAATCACTCCCAACATCCTGTGGATGGTTTTCATGCACTAGCCTTAATGACTGCTATAACGACAATACAAGTAGGTCATCATTAGAAATCTCTAGTCTTAGTCCAATTCTAGTCTGGGGACCCGACAGAAACAGATCCATGACCCATATTGCTTCCTGACCCACAGTTAAAGAAATGGCGCCCTAGTTAAATAATTAAGTTGCCTGGGATTTCTGATAAAGTTTTATGCTACTGCTCACAGAGTTGCCTATTAAAAGATGTTAAAACTACACAATGAGAGCATATAACTTTGTGTCCTTTACTTTCCACCATTTTGGTGCTCCATTCAATGAAATCACATCTTCCCCCCATGAACGTATAGACCCATAACCTATTAGAGCCTATTTACAAGAATTTGCTTGATATTTGCTTCTTTCTCAATAAAGTCTATACAAACTGTCTTTTGAAAAAGCATCAACACAGAGTTGAGCTGCTTGACAGACATGTAAGTAATTGTATTTACAGCAATTATTTTGAAATGAAAATACAAAAATTCCAAAAAGCAATCACAAAAACGACACCCTGGCACTAACCGCCAACAATGCCAGTTGACGGCTTTTCCGGAGGGGAATCTACTGAGCCAATATCTATATACCACATCAGACTGGTCCACGGCCGAGGGCGCACACACCCATACTTACCCTGCAGATAACGGCCTATAGGAGGGACCAGGCTATTCATCAGCTACATATTTGTTATTCCCTTGGTGGGAGACCACAGTGGAGCAGACTGGATAATTCATGGAAAAATAGATAATGTGGGGCAGAATGCACGTAAGTTTATATGTGTAATTGAAGGACTTGGCTAATCATGTGCAGAAAGTCTCAAAATACAAACAATTAAAATGGCAGTATGTTTTGCACCAAAATGGAAGTGAGGAGTAAAAATGAAAAAGGCAATACTTAAAAGTTTTCAGCTACTACTAGCCAAAAATCCAGATGACAGAATTAGGGCTGGGTATCGCCACTGATTTCCTGAATCGATTCGATTCCGATTCACAAGGTCCCGATTCGATTCGATTTCCGATTCGATTCGATTCAATATCGATTCGGTTAGGGATATTTCAGTTACAATATCAATTTTGCTTGGATATGAAAGAGATTCTCAGAGAACTAATGCTGTAAATTGTACAAGGAACCCTCTAACCTGGTGCATTATTAAAAATATTAATGTTTACATTAAGAATTGACCCCAAAACAGTTACATTAATGTACTTTTTATTTAACATGACCAACACACTACAGCAGTCAACACAATATAGTGCAAGCAGGGGGTTCCCCAAATTTTTGAGTAGCCAGCCAGATGGGAAAAGTAGCCGGCTAAGGGATGTTTGCGATGGCAAGATACATTTTTCCGGTGATGCATTTTTACCGAATTAATAAACAAACCTTAAATATGTTTATGAAAGCATGACTTAAAATAACATAAACATTTTTATTACAGGATCAATGCTCAATTGAAAAATAAACTGATTATGTTTTTTAATTGTGAATGTTTAATGTACTTTCTTCAGTCAGTGCAGAAGAAATAAGTAGTCTAAAACAAAAATATTATTACAAATAGTAATAAATATAATACCAAAGTGCATATTATAGTCTTCTCAGAGCAAGACTGGATCTCTCTCCTGAGTACTACTGCACTCACAGAACTGAGATCCAATAATGATGGAAACATAAATCAGTTTAAATAATGATTTTACATGGTCATGGTAATGAAGCCCCTACAATGATCTCCTCAGCTAAGGCCTTGTATTTAGCGTTATACAGTAGTTTCAGCTGTAACGCTTCAGTTGAGTCCGTCGTTACCATGGCAACCGTTCGCTGCGCGTTGCGCAGAAGCTCGGCAGAGATCGCTATTATTTTGAAACATCTAAAAAAACGCACAACTCCCCTTGCAATTACACGCACAGTTCAGTTATTAAGGACAGTGACAACCGCATTCTATAACCAAACTCACTACCTGAAAAATTCAGGTACTGATACTGAATTTGAGAGCGGATTCGGTTAGTCCGAATAGTGTGAACCAGAACGGGACTGGACAGCTGGTTGTTACGTGACGTTAAGGCTCAACACTCGTTATGTTATGTAACATTATCATCCTTAATTTGAAAGAGACGGAGGTAAGTATTGTGAGATATTCTCAATTTTTCGATCCAGTCTGTTTCCTCAACATTGCGGTTGTTCCAGTTCTGCGGCCTTCAGCCCAAATGTTGCTGTTAAAAGTATGAAGTTCCTGCGATAGAAAAAGAGAATATGACGCCGCTGTCAATGGCGGTTTATTAAGATCTTATGGATAAACTGACTCCTCTGGTTACTGGTGTTACTGGTGTCAAATAAACTTAAAATACAGGCGACGGTAGCCGCCATAACTGAAGTAAACGTTACTATGGTTACAGACATTATTTCCAGCCATCGTGAGATCGGAGGAGTGGAGTGACTCCTGATACCCTTACAGACAGTCTGAGTCTAGTTATTTGACTTCAGTCTGCTCCAGTATGTAGGCTACCAGACATGCGCAGTCACTCTCATTCAAAAATTCTGTTGTAGCTACCAAATTCTGGTAGTGTGAACATTTAGTGACATTCAGTTATAAAAGCAGCCGGCCAGACAGATGTGAGTAGATGGCTAAATAGCCGGCAGCCGGCGCTAGCAAGTTGTGCAACTCTACAGACTCTACAGGCATATATTGGGAATATATTAAAACATCGATCTCGTGATTTTATGAATCGATATCGGATCATTCAAATGAAAATCGATTTGAATCGGAAAATCGATTTTTTAAACCCAGCCCTAGACAGAATGTATTATTCTTCCAGTATTTAGCATGGTGATATATTACCTCTTCACTAGATGTTTCTGCTGGATCTCTGCTCTAATTGGCTAGCTTATTTGTATCTATTGTGAAAATGTGACTTCATTGTTTGTGTCAATTACAGGCCACCGTAGCTCAAGGGGACAGGAGGGGGTTTGTACCAGAGACTTGTGTAGGAGGAGAGAAGTTCTATCAGTGTTGTTGCAATTCCTACTGGTCACCAATAGAGGTCATAGACTACGTAATGCCCCTTTAAAACAATTTTAAATGAATTCAAGAGCAAATCAACACTAAATCACATAGGGCAGAAAATTGTTGTGGCGCTGCTCTTTATAGTTTTAAACTTTCAAGCATGTTGCACTTGTGGCCACACCCCAATCAGTGATGTCAAAGCAGGTGTTTTTCCTTTAACAGCTGATGCCAAACACCTGCTTTGACATCACTGATTGGGGTGTGGCCACAATGCAACATGCTTTACAAGTTTCAACCCATAGGGAGCAGTGCAGCAGCTGTTTTCAGCCCTATGTGATTTAATGTTGATTTGCTCTTTAAAAATGAAAAGTAATAGTACAATACCTCCATTATTAATATGCTTGCTGTATGTCCATGGTCCACATTTTATAAAACAATCCAGGCAAGACAGAAGGAAGAACAGCAACTTTCAGATGAAACCTGGCTGTCATACATAAGCAGCTCTCAGGTTCCACATTGGTCTACTTGAGATCCTGCTGTCAGTGCCATAACTCTGCAGGCCTACACTTGAGATACCAGCGCCATGTTTGAATTCCCAAGCCAGACTACATAATGTAAGATCCCACTAGCAAGTCTGCAGCCTTAGGGAGGACAGCTGAGTTTTATGACTTTGGCTTCTGACTCAAAAGTCTCAAGCTCTAACCAATATACATGAGATCTTACTGCCAGTGGCATATAAAGTTAACATGTACACAAACTGTTTAGTTTTACGAGGGCAGATACAGTAGAACAACAGTGAAATATTACTGCAAGTACCTGCCAATTGTGTTGTAACAAAGCATCTCGCTAATTCCCCATACATGTCCAGGGTTCCGTGGCCCTGATGTGAAATTCCATGACTTTTCCATGATTATCCATAACTAAGTTGTATAGTGATTCCATGAGATAAACACTTTATGCATTCCTGGTTTGTAGGGCTGTCCTGAATACCATTTTATGGGCTCCGGAGCTTCGGTAGTAATCAACAGCGAATATTCAAAGCTTCAGCCGGGGGGGAGTGGGGGGGGCATGTTAAGAGTCATGCACCTTCAAACTGCTTGACTTTCCATACACGGGCAACAGTTCACCCGACAAAGTTCACACAGTCACAGTTCCTCCTCACAAAAACACAGCGCTGAAAACATACTCGGTGGAGTCCACAGGTCCGTCGCTCCTACACGCTCCAAAACGGGATAGCAAACTCAGCGGCAACCTCTTGGCAAACAGCCAGCTAGCGGTCTTGTAGCTCCTTCAGTTAGCAGCCAAGGAAAATGTAGCTTAGCACCGTTTATATCCACTGAGACACCGTCATAGCGCGGAGATAGCAGTCCACGGCAACCACAATGAATCCACTTGAACTCAAACAACAGTCCGACCTCACTCAGAGAGCGGCCACAGCTTAAATCACGATGGTGATCACGACACGGTTCGGGCGCCATTTGTAGAGATGTGGATGATCTCCGGGGAGTCGTTAGAGAAGAAGAGATGAACACCAGACGAAAAACTTCATACTTCAGCTGTAGTTTTATTAAGGGCAGACGTTGTTGTGATATAGGTCAAGCTCTGACTCCGCAAGAGCGAAGTGTGACGTCACTATATAGACACCCAAGCAGCGATCATTACATATAAAATTAAACAAACATATAAAAACGAATATCCGAATCCCAAAATTGAAAACTGAATACCTACCCAACAAACGAATATCAGAATAGTCGAATATTCGGGTCCAGCCCTACTGGTTTGATGTAATTTCTCAGCTCAGAAAAGTTCTAAAGGGGTAAACAGTCTGGTCTGCAATGAATGCATGAAACAAGTTATAAAATTCATTGGGTCTGTGTAGGGCTGCATAGATGTTGTTACTGTATCTGTCAATTACAGAGACATTCTGAATAAGTGACGTGAATGTCCTGCAGTAAATACTTGTGCAATTGAATCACAGATAAAAACAGACATGTATGTCAGAGTTTTTCTGATTGGTGAATTCTGCACATCTAAACCCTAACCCTAAACCCTATCAACAAAGATAACAACATGGATCACAAAGGCAGTATAAAATTAAGCCATAAGGGGACAGCTGAGTTTTATGACAAAGCTTTTGACTCCAGACCTGTTGGCCTTCAAGTACTGGTCAAGATCCTATTTCTGGTGCCACAAACTCCATGTTTCAACTCTCCGGTCTAGCCTTAAGGTACCAGTCGAGTTATAGGATTCGTATTCGTCTGGTGACAATGGCAAGGAGAAAAGGACACTGTGACTATGAGCAAAGAAAGGCAAACCTATAAGATTTCTGATTTTGCTGTGAAGCACCCTGACAATTGGTAGAGTCCGACTCTGGTGCTCGTCTCTCTGCCTCTTTCTGCAAGTCCAGGCAGGGCAGAAGGACAAATGAGAAGGAAGGAGGAAGTGGGAACAAAGATTTGCATCTCCTGTCTAGTCCATCAGATGGAAAGGTCAGGTGTGCAGTCCTACAAACAGGCAAAATTCAAATGCATGGAAATCAATCAGGATTCATCCGCAGAGGCAGAACAAAGTCATACCAAAACTAGAAGGGCACTCGGAGAGTGCAGACCTCCGCAAGGTTCGTGCTATTATTGCTTGTTCGTGAGTCGGATCCAGATCCGCTCCAAAATTTAATGGGTTCTTCCTTGGCCCATGCTACACCCTTCCATGAAGTTTCATGAAAATCGGGCCAGTAGTTTTTCCGTAATCCTGCTAACAGGCAAACAAACAGACAAACAGACAAATGGCACCGAAAACATAACCTCCTTGGCGGAGGTAACTAAGAATACATGGCTAATGGTATTGAGAACAATAAAGACACTCTCAAATCCAATCCTCTATTGGAAAATTTGGGTAAATATTAAAAGGTATGCTGTGCGAGACTAAAGTCACATAAACCCAACTGCAGAAAAACACAATGGCAATGCTCAAAGAAAGAGAAAAAGTAATTAGGGCAACAAAGCAGGTCCTGGGGCTTTATGGGCCAGGCATGTGATATTCAGGACATGTGAACAGGCCTTTATATTTACCATGGCCAGGGGCAGTGACAAAAACTCACAAAGAGAGAGCAGTTCTTAGGCAAACCAGAAACACAAGTACACTCCCATGACTGTCACAAAAACGCAAGACACCAGCAGGGAAGTCAGACACAGTGCTGTAGAAAGTGTTGATGTAAGCAGAGACGAAGTTAGAGTTATCCCTCTTGTTAGCACTACTACCTTCATTCCCCTTACTAGTTCTGCATTTTAATAAAATGAAATGGAAACTGTGAGGAAAACAACAGCGTACCTGCCCACCACTTCCCCTTCTACTGCCATCATTGTCGCAGTCAGGTATCTCCAAAAAAACAGCCTTGTTTTTAAGCTTGACCACCATGTATTTTTCAGTTTATCCAACAGGGGGTTTGAAAGGGTTTTATAAGCCCAAGAGTTGTAGAAGTTTCTCAACCCATAGAGGAGCATGTAATTCTTCAATTGAAGTTACGAGTGACGAGGTTTCCACACAACAACAGCGTTATGAAACACTGCAAAACTTGCAAATGAGAAATGTAGGTGAGATCACATGCAAATATGTGATTAGGAACACAAAGAGCAAGAACAAAGTAGGAAAACATTAATGAATGAGCAAAAAATCAATGCAATCCATCAATTTTTGTCACTCTTATAAAGTGATTTGACACTGTTGAACCACAAGAAATGAAATGAAACTAGCAGCCTACATCTAATACCCATCATGATTCATTCATTCAGTTCATAGGCTCTTGACACATTCTCAAGCACTAACCAAACATTTATTTTCTTCAGTCTCTCTCTGAAATTGATCTCTCCCTAGGAACTCGGAGCAAAATCAAAACATACAAATACTGCAGTCACATGGGAAACAAGGCCCACCGCCCTTTTGGCTTCCTGATGCATAGTTACAGAAACGACCATTTCTTACATACCATGAGGTGAAGAAAGATGTTGTCTCCCTGAGCTGCGAATGCGTTTTTAACAACAGTTTACCCACTTACTTAGATTTATAGGAAACCAGATAAGAAAGCTGCCTGTGTGAAATAGCCAATCACATCTCTGATTTGGGGTTAAAGACAATGGAGATTCCTTACATGGTTTCCCGCTATCACACTTTGCCTGTATGCCCTTATTAGTTAAGACTTATTCAAAGAGACAGGTAAATAACACAGTGGATCCCCCACCTGAAGTACAAAGGTTGTCTAAGCACAAGGGAGTGTCCACACGTCCCGTAACCACCAATAAAAACAATGTGACTGTAAAAGGAAAGGTCCCACTTACACCAGCTGGGCTTACATGGGCATTGTTGACATGTGTAGCGTCACTACAGGTTTTGTAATGGAAATCCAGTGTTTGTATTGATCAGGAGCTGGAAGTAACGTTGCTAGAACCAGTGATCCCAGGACTACAGGATTACAAGATTTCTTGAACCACTTAGACGCCAAATGTGTTTTCCAACTCTGGGTATCCTGGAAAACAACTGCAAGAGATTTATGCTGTCAATCTTCCACATTTCTGCGGTACAGTCTAAATTGGATCACAAGTGTCTACTAGGGTTCAACCCACATGAGTTTTTGAAGGCCGATATTGTTAATTTTTGGACTGAAACTGCCAATAGCTGCAATCATGTGCCGATATTCAATATCTTTAAATTTGACCATCTTCATGCCAAAAAAAAAAATGTTTTCCCCAGAAACCAAACCCAGAATCAGAAGCAGAATAAGCAAGACTGCATACTTATGTGAAATCCCATGGACAACCACTGTAGTATCAATCAATTCTACAATAAATATGTAATCAAGCATCATATCCATCATATGAGAAGTGGACGAGACTGACTGGACCATATCCATTTTTTTCTACTAAAACAAGTTCTTCCTATCCCCTTCCTTCCCTCCTTCCTCCTCACTAGGAGTTATAGCAGGTCGAGGTCTAAAGCTTGGGATTGCAGTGGCTGAATGTTGGCTTATCAGGACCGCTCTGTATAAACTCCCCCGAGACATGGTCTGGCTTGAAGACAGTCTGTCACTCCCATGATACAGACTACAGTAGCTTGGCTTGGAAGAATACATGCCATATGCTTGCTTATACCCATACTTACAGGGTTTGATTGGTGCATGTGGGCCCAGCTGAAATCAAACCCCTAATCCTCACCGTATTAACACCACATACTGGAGAGGTTTGGGGCTGGATTAGGCCTACAGCCCTTAGACCCTAATTAGACCCTGTACAGTATATTCTTTTGAATCAATAAAAGCAGTAGCAAATGTAATTTCTGTCCAGCATAGTGCTTTAGGGAGATCAGGGAGTAGCATCAATTTAAAGGAAAAGTTCACCCTCAGATACTCGACAAGCGAGATGTCAGTGAGTGTTGCAAGGAACTACATGCTACCACAAAGTGACAGATATTGACAGATGAATCTCTAATGAGCAACTTTGCTTATATCAATGTTGGCATTGGGTGGAAAAAGCCCTCACAGGTGGTTTTGTTCAAGCCTTCTGGTGCAATAGATGGATTGTCTGGGCTTTATGTTGGTTTAGATTAAACTTCCATCTGCATTACGGGGTGGGATTTGGACCCATGTGTCCTCAAGAACTATAGGATTTTGCCAGCTAATAAGCATTAGACCCTTGCACTGCCAGTGTACAGTATGTTAGGCCTGCCAAGCTGGTTTCCAAACTACCACTCAAAGTGCAGAGTCCACAAAACTTTAATTATTAAAAGAGAAAATCCACCCTAAAACACTGTTTTTTTGTACAACAAAACAGTGGATAACTTGCCAAAAGTAGACAACATGACATCACGTTGAGATATTCAGCTACAATGGAGTTTTCACCTAAATTCAAAGAGCAAGAGCTTCTTTCTAGAGCCGCCATTTTGCACCAACATTCAACAATCATACAGGGAGAAATCCATCGTAGAAGAGAGAGAGACAGACTCCATTGACAGTAGCCTCAATAGACCAGAATGCAAGACATGTTACATTTTAAGTAGGGATGTGGCCACAATGATCGACACACCCCAATGTTCACAAACCAGTTGGCTAGCTAGTTGTATTTCTACACCCATACACCTTATATTGAAAATAACAAGTTCATGCCTGTTCTCTGGGTGTTGTCAAAAGGCATTCTGAAAAACATATGAAACCACTAACTGAAGTAGAAGACGAGGCAGGTTGAGGGAAAGTGGATACAACAATAGATTCATTCATCACAAAATAACCACTGGAATGCACTGAACATCACAAATCAATGATTTTAACAGTCCAAGGGGGATTTTCCCTTTGACACTGTTCAATAGCCATTTAGCAGGTACACTTTCGATAGCTGTCATAAAAAATGAAAAGAAAAATGATAAGAATTTTACAACCCTCTGAGTCTAATACACTACTACAAAGCGAGGGGCATTTAACTGAGAGAAAAGAGAGAATCGTGACAGCATGAGTTGAGATCAGCTGTCAGTCTTCTGTTGATGCAGTTTGAGTTTCTCTTTTCTTTGTCTGTTCAGCCATGGTGGCTATCACTGCTCATGATAACTACCCAGTTCTTCTTCTGTTTATTTTAAACAAACCGCAAATGTAAAACGCATCAACAGAGGATTTTTCCAAGGAAAGAGCTACCAGACACCGGCTGTTTCAATAGCAAATGGAAAATTTTTCATGAACTGAATACAGGCTGAATCACTACTGTGTTCAATTGGTGATAAAGAGTAGAAAATGGACATCTATTTATGAAAACTTATGGATTATTGCTTTAAGCCTCTATTCTGCTAACCACAGTATTTCACTCAGTTTATCTATGAGATTTGGGAAGCTGCTGACTTTATAACATAACCAATAACTTCATATAAAATAATCAAACTTTATCTTAAGACAAGACTCAATATATTTAATTAATTAATTCTAGTCTAATTAATTCATTAATTTTCTTCCCACATCCCAAATTTGGGGTCTCAACCCAACCGTTGGAAAACACTAATACATCATAGCTTAACTTGGCCTTTCTCATCTGACAGTAGCCCATCTGGTTGGCCAGTGACAGTGACACTCGGCTCCCTGGTGTATTTTTGTCTCCTGGGCTGATATGCAGGGACAGCCCCTTATAAGTCAGCCACTTATTCCAGGAAGTGACAGCTTGTGTACCGCTGGTTTTTTTTTGCCCCAGGGGCAACATGGGACAGATTATTATGAAAAGCCAACATGAAGCGGTCTGGGATCAACATCTTGAGGGTTGGCGGCAACAATAGGAAGTGAAGATCAAGGTCTTAAAGGGGGGGGAAAAAGAGCTAAAACAGTATTTCCATATGCTATTGTTATGATGTTCAGTCCAGTCTTGAATTAGAACCACAAGCGGGTCTCTCTCTAAGACAGACACAAGAAAATTAAGACTCTAAAAACACTGAATGGGGGACCGAGTTTGTGAACACAGTGACAGTAGTCAGTGATCCAACTGGGACATAGGACACACTTTCTCGATTCTATTTAAAAACTCCAGGAGTGCCATGAAATAAAAATTTCTTGGATGTAAAAGTCCAAACAAACATTCTACGAATCCACACAATCAGTCTCCAATGGATTGTCAATATAAATGCCATGGAGAAACCTGCACAAGGATTCAGCATATTACTGTGCTTTGCCTCCCATTGTCAGTTTCCTTATTGATGTTTTGCTCTGTTTGGATAAAGTCAATTACATGCAAAAAAGACAGGGAGAAAATCTAAGATCTCACCTAAAAAACACACTTTAACCCAGCAGAATCAGACATACAGTAAGGACTATTTCAAAAGTGCACATTCTTTAAAAATGGATCAGTCAGCACTAATCGCCTAGGGACAGCAACAACCAGTACCCCAAGCCTTTTCTGTGATTACTCCATTATTTAACAAGGATTGGTCCGAGTCCACGACCTTTGACCCATGAACACCTTATGCTCACCAAGCCTCTGACCAACACTCAGACTTTAGCAGCTTTAAGCTGCTTGCAACAATTGTGTTTCCTAATGCTTATGTACCTTAAAAACATAATCTGTGTATATGAGTGGAGCTGTGGAAAACAACAGTGGATTCCCAATTCTCTCTCCTTTCCAGCAGTCAGTCATGTTCTGCCTCTGCACATCTGCTGGCAGGGTTACATACAAGAAAGAAGAAGCGCTCATGAAGCTCAGTGTGGATGCAAGGCCACCTCTAATTAAGATGAATCTATTATATGACTCAGCTGCAGATTGAGTGAAAGTGTATCCCACTGCTGAAACATTAGTCCACAACAACTGAGTGTCTAGGATGAGACGAGCGCTTCTTGCCTGACTGGATTTCAGCTCTCTGAGGACATGGAGCCACCTGCCAGACACAAGGATCACAAACCACTACGACTGAAACTCATTATAGAAAATACTTGTGTGACAACTTGGGGTTGTTTGATGGTACTACTAGTGATATTTCAAAATTAAGCATATAAGCTTTTCCCTATGTACTGTTGTGAGACTTTCTTATCCTTGACCAGCTTCATCTCCTTACATTGTTGTCTATGTTTCTACTTTAGTCCTCCAGAATAACCAATGCACACCTGCCTTCCCAGCTTATTCAATGGTGGAAGTTTACTGAAGCAACTGGTGCCCATTGTGGCATTAAATCACAAGCAACCCTATCCTTTTTAAACACTACCACGTGTGTAGTTTAGCTAAAACCCCACTAAGCTCACTTTACCCTTCCTTTTTATTAGTGGAATAGTTTATCCACCATTTCAAGTTGACATAAATCTTTATGGCACCAATTCGTAGTACACATAGTAATAAATAACCCATTTTATGTAAGTTATATGCATAATGAATGCTTTCCTGAAAATTATTACTGACTTCCGTTCATATTTGTTAGCGAGTATAGGTACTGCAGGTAATAGTTTAATTGTATTCACCACTTCATGACTGTCTGTCACTTTGGGCATCATATTTCTCTGGAAATAATTAGCATTAACCGTTTCTTTTGAGCCTGCCCACGTCACCTGTTGCAACCTACACAATCTATAAAGTTACAACCACGGTTAAATAATTCAGCAGCGCACCATCAGGTAGCAAGACGCCGAAAACAAGCAAGACGTTAATTCAAATAATAACTGTTTCCATGATTCAGTTCCTAGGCGGTGTGGTGTGTCAGATAGGAATCATTTCAAAATAACATTCCCGATAAGCGCTCAGTCGTGCACTCACGCGCAGGGCTAAGAAAGTGCGGCTGTCAGCCACTTGCATGGGAGAATCAATTTTAAAAATAAAATAAAATAAAACCTACCGAATGACAGCAGTCCCACCGGAGTCCGCCTTGTTTTATCCAGCGTAATGTTGGCTCTGAGGCTAGCGAGGTATCCGCAGAAGAAGATTAAAAACTATCCGCGCGCTACTTCTCTCTATCGACCTGTTCCTCACATGATAGTTGCCGTCTGTGTCGACCCTGTGTTGTAGACACAGCGTCAAGCTAGACAGAGCGACGAAAACAGAACTTCCGGTCAGTACTTTTCAAAATAAAAACCCCTATTAATGATCATGTGTTCATAGCGAAAAAGACATACCAAAGTGAGTCAAGAGGGAAGAATCTGTAGTAAATGAAAATGAAATTGGTGTTTTCTTCCCCCAAAATCTTAACAGCACATGTTCATTGCCATATAAGCCTACGCAAGATGCCATAGATCTACCAAAAATGCACAAACGCCCAATAACAAACCGTATATCAGACAATTTACTACCTTGAAAAAGTCAAGTGGCATAACTGGCTATATAGGGCTTTCAGGGGGTAGAACACACCTTCTGGCAGCCATATTGGAGGTCCTTAACAATAGCTGAAAACAGCTGATTGCATTTCTAAACTTACAACTTGACCGTCTCAACAGTACAAACTCACATAATTTCTGTGCTGTTTTTAACTGTTAACTGATCATTTATTAAATTGTTCAAAATACAGACAACAGAGACAGACTATAGAGAAGCACTGAAAGATGTACAAACGAGTTCTTACTTTTATTTTCCCTCCATCTTCTTCTTCTTTGGATGTTTATAGTGGTTGGCAAACAACCTTTGCTGCATCTGAACAGGAGTATGAATTGGGGAACAACTGTTAATCAATTTTCATGCAATAAATAAACAAACAAAGCCAATTCTAAACTATGTTGATCCTGTACAACTTGAGAAATATGAGTAAAATTGAATGCCTTCATCTAAAGATCATCCAAATATTTCTTTGAGATTAATTTGTACACCTTTCAGTGCTTCTCTATAGTGTGTTTCTATCTTCTCTGTATTTTCAACACTCTAATAACACATTCTCCACTATTCCTGTTTGATGGCAAAAGTCACACCTCCCATTTGCATGCTTCTGTATAATGACCAATGCATAATCCTCTGTGACCAACTTTTATTTTGAAGGCAAAATCGCCCAATATCCGGTGTGGTTGTGGCTAACTCTGGCTAACTTGACTCAAACTGGTGTTGGACACCGAACCAAGTTTGAAAAGGCGGTGCTTCCCAGCGCCGCTCATCACATCCAATGGGAACCTGAGCGTTAAACTTGGGCCAATGTGAATTTATCGTCTGTCAGATGGGAATCTACTGTCAGCACTTGAGCTCTCACATGAAACAGACGAAGAAGAAGAGTGGTGGTGTCCAGTGTTAAGTTTTAGTGTGACCGACATACTGTAAAATTGTAATTTTTTTCCAATGCAGTTATAAATGACCATATTGTTTTTCCAGGACCGGGAATGTTACTTGGGAATTGTATTTTGTTACAGATTGCTGATTATTTGATTTAAATTGTAAACGCCAGCTTAAGTTAAGTTTTGCCTTACATTACTTAAAAAATCCATAAAATATGAAAATGAATATGCAATTATTCTAATGTAAAGGCTGTAATATGAATATAACATGACTGTTTTATGTCTGTACATCTCTCAGGGTCATAATGAATCTAATGAAGATGTATTGAGGGTCAGACAATGAGGTATAATGTAGCAATCTGCATCAGAAAGCTCATCTTTATGTAGTAGCCTACTATTCTAATGGGAAGAGAGAGAGAGAGAGAGGGAGAGAGAGAGAGAGAGGAGGGTGTATTAACATTTTGAACTATTAAAATAAATTAAAAAGACAAAAGCTGCCACATCTGAAACTGATGGGGGCATGGGACTGAACGTGTCCCACTTATAAGCTAATAAAGAGTTATTGTCCAAAAGCACTTCCTCTTTCTCACGCATACATGAACATTAAAGTGACAACCCCCCCCCCCCCACCACACACACACACACACACACACACACACACACTTACAGGGTAGAGTGTATTTTATTGCTCCATGACAGCTGTCTTGTGAAGGGTGAGGGTTTCAAAGATGGACTGCAGCCTATCAGCCTCTAATACATACACACACACACACACACACAGAATCCACTGCAAGTGTATGTAGGCCTACAACAAGGTGTACTCCTCCATCCTGATGAGTTAACTGGTAATCCACTTTCCAGTGTCAGGCTTATTATGCAGACAGCCAGTGACCCTTAAATGAGTTCAGAGGGCATGTGACCTCTTTCACAAGCCCTATCCCTGAATGAAGCCTGGGGAAACAAGGCCATCTATTGGTATGAAGATGTAAGTGCAACTCATCCTTATTTGCCATAACACCATTTCAATCATCTGCTCATGTTTTCCACAGTCAGGAAAGTCAGGATTTCACTGGGGAGTATTTTGCTCCTGATTCAAATGTTTAAAGATGGAAATATTGTGATTTATTTTGTACAAAATGAGGTGAAGAAAGACACCGTTTGCTTAACTCAATTGTTAGCAGCAAGAACAACAATAACAACAACCAAAACAAGAATAATAATAACAGGAAAATTCCATATTTCTAAATAAAATGGTCTCCCTGGTGCTTTGGAGGGCTGGAACCAGGCTAAAACAATATGGCACTAGACAAAATAAGGAATGAAAAAAGCCACCAAATATTTTTTTATTCATTTAAGATTTGTGAGTAGTTTTACCTTGGCTATTTCCTCTTTTTTTGTATTCTGAACTTGTAAATATGTTTTGCTGCAATAAAGTTTTTCCCAGTTGTATTAACCAGTTTGTTGGGGCGCTCAAATTGTAATAGAAAAAGAGATTGAGATTTATGACAGCACTCAACTTAATATTCAAGTAGTTATATACAAAATAATCAGTGTCAAAACTGAACATCAAGGCAGAGAAGGGAAAAACAGATGCCAAAGATGCCACAAATAAAGACTAAGATGATGTCTTTATGTAACAGAAGGACATCATCTTAAAAAATAAGCACAAAACATTCATCAAATTTCTCCAAACTGCTCATGCGGCATAATCCAAGTGTTTTGAAGCCAAACAATTGCACTGAGGGTCCAAAAGTCCAATACTTACGCCAACAGTCAATGTTCTGGTCTTCAGTTTGGAAAGTATAGGAGTTAATGATGATGGTGTTGGACTTTTGGACCCACAGTGCAATCGTTTGGCCATAAAACACTTGAATTATGCTGCATGAGCTATTTGGAGAAACTTGATAGACATTTAATGTGCCATCTCGGACTGTAGTTGTACAGTTTATGTTTGGCCCCTGCTGCCAAGCTTTTAACCATTTTTGACATTTTTTTTTTTTTTTTACAGCGTAACCAGCAATTTATATTAATGTCTTTTTTAAACTTCCCCATAATCAGCAGTTTGACTTTGACATTTACTTCGCCGAATGCCACTTGAACTCTCGCCACGCCATTAAATCTGATTCGTTCCGGTTTAATACCCCCCCCCCCCTCCCCATCAGACTTTCCAAATAAAACGGATCCAGCTGTGTGCGGCTGTGCGCCCCCGGTGCGTCACACGTACGGCTCCTCCAGCTCGGCGCAGGCAGACTATAGCACCAGAAGGGAAGGGAAGAAGGGAAGAGAAGAGAGGAAGGATGTCGCCCGGTACCATGCTGCTGTCGGTGGCCTCGGTGGTCGTCTCTCTGAGCGCGCGCGTGCTGCTGGTGACCGGCGGCTCGGCGGCGGGGACCGGGGAGCGGAGCCTCCAGGACGCCCTGGAGCGCGGGCCGGTCAGTCTGAACGACATGTTCCGAGAGGTGGAGATGTTGATGGAAGACACCCAGCACATACTGGAGGAGGCGGTGGACCAGGTCTGCGTCACGTTTTACGCGTTCATATCAGGAGGTTTTAGGGTGGTTTTTTTAACGCTGGTGACAGTGGAGAGTGACAGTACAGATGGTTGTACACTGCAAAAAATGTCCATCTTACCAGGTAGTATTGAGGTTTTCCATCTTTACTTTTCTTAAACTATAGTGGGGAAAAAATCTCAAAATGGGGGTGAGGTCATTTCAATGCAAATCAATAAAGTGGATGAAGTGTAATTACCTTGATACTAGGGGACAGATCTGCTTTATTCTGGCTTGTTTCAATACATTGACACTATTGAAATTGCCTGAAATAAGTGAAACTGCATTGGAAATAAGTGGAATTATCACTTTACATTAGCATAATTGTTCACTTGTTTTAAGACTCAATATTAGACTAAATGAGTAGTTAATAAGGCTGGGTATTGTTAGGATCTTATCGATTCCGGTGCCATTGTCGATTCTTCCTGTGGATCCGATTCTTTATCGATTCCCCTATCGATGACCACTGCAGAAATTGTCTGGGGTAAAAGACTACATACAGTGTTAGTGGAGTTAACTTTGTTTGATTACGGAAGGAAGGAAGACGTTGCTGTGTAGAGTTCCTTTTGTCTCAGAATTACTTTTCAAACAGCGAAATCCACCCCCACCCCCCCCACCCCCCCACCCCACACACACACACACACACACACACACACTCAAATTACATCATTGTTTGTCATTGACAGCATATGGAAAGGTCCAAAAAGTTGTTGCACAGCTACTCAAGCAGCATCCAACTGGTCAATGGTCACTTATTGATTCCGGTGATTTAGTCAATTTGGAAGAAGGGACTAAAGTGGAAGTGGTTCTTGATACGATGGACAGTTTTTTACACTCAGTTTACCTGTCTGTTTTATGTCTGAACCGTAATACAAGTTGGACACAGTAGAGACCTGGTCTGTCCAAGAATAGAAAAGATAAATTAATACTGAATTAGTGTCGTTGACTGAGAACTGGAGTTCATAGTTTATTTTATGGCTGGATCACTGGCACCAGCCGTCTGTTTTATACTTGAAAATTGCTTTTCAGCAGGCCTGATAGGTCCGGTCATGTTTGCTCCATATGGGATTATGCAGCCTGTGTCTGTTTTTGATTAATTTGCGAACTACTGTGACGTTTTCCCTTTATTATCATCACAGAAGACAGGAGAATATCAACAAACTGTCCACTGTCAACTCCGTTTTGGGCCTCTTCTCTTCTCTTCTCTTCTCTTCTCTTCTCTTCTCTTCTCTTCTCTTCTCTTCTCGTCTCCTCTCCTCTCCTCTCCTCTCCTCTTCTTGTATAACAACCACTGTGGAGTGTATTTTTACTTTTCCCCTCCATATGGAAATCTAATATATAAACATATATGGAAATGCCATATACTGCATGTTATATAAGGTGGTAAATGGATTTCACATGTATCCAACATTTACAGATAGCCACTGAGAGCGCTAAATCATCTCTAACGTCACTGGATCTGCGTCCAAACTACCACAACCAGACGAAGGATGGAGACAGAAGTGTTCCGGTGCTGGACAGAACTGACCAGGTAGGGCTTGACTTCAGACTGCAAGTATGAGAAAATATGTAAAATCCTTACTTAGTCAACTTCTCAGAAACTGTGAAAAAACGGCCTTGTTTACAGACTGACACCCAGTATTTTTTAATATGCGTTTTTGCAGTGGATTTAGGAATTAGTTTCATGAGCTCTAGGTTTATGACGCTTATAAAAAGTTTTTATGAGACAGCATTGCTTGGATTAAGCCTGTTTTCCCTTTGTTTTCACATAAATGTGAGACAGCAAGAACACCAGTGTGTTTGCGCTTTTCTTTTTTAAATCAGGTATATCAGATTTTTTCCGCCCTTATAGGAAACTAACAACAGAACAGGAGAGGCTCTTCTGTCACACACACACTTGGAGATCTCTGGCCAGTGGAACAGCGTGGATCACGTGAGTGTTTGTCTTTTTCAAAGAAGTCAGTGTGCTGATCACCAATAATTGGGAGAAATCAGAGGTGGAAAGAATACTAGAATGGCCTACTCATGTGGAAGTACTGTTGCTTTGCTGATATTTTACTTAAGTAGAAGTAAAAGTACTGGTGTAAAAATCTACTGAAGCAAAAGTAAAGAGTAGCTTATTTAAAATGTACTCAGAGTAAAAGTTACTGAGTTACTTTTTAGAAAAGAGAAAGTTGATTTTTTTTCCATGCAATTCTAAAAGGATGGAGAGTTCAAACTAGATTCTTTTCATTGGAAAATTTGGAAATTACAAAATAATTCCGTGTGAATGGCCTCACAATTTGTCAATTTCTGATTATCCAGTTTATGGAGAGCCACAAAATCTGTCCTCTGTAATGGATGTGATTTAAAATGTAGCTAAGTACAATTGTTCAGCAAAAACATGCATAAGTAAAAGCCAAATTACTGACTTAAAAAATACTAATTACTTCCACCCTTGGGAGAAATGATGATGGGACTGATGCATGCTTAGTATTTCTGGAACCCAGGCGACCGAGTCTCATTAACACATCATTGTAATTCTTGATGCATTGGGGAAATCCTATTTTTGAGTCCTGACCTATAATTTAAGAATCCCGGTAATTTTGTCTCAATTCATCCTGGTGCTAGTATGATTTGAGAAAACATAAATGACTGATACTAACAGGCTGACAGGCTTTTGGACCAGCCATATTGGCCTAATCCGCTCTGTATAGTCGTAGCCTGTTGACTCAGGAGATCAGGAAGCAGTGTGTTTGCTCAGAGTCACAGTATCCAACTGCCCCAGTTCCAGCCCAAATATTTCTCCTCCGTGGCTTTTTTTAGCGGTCATGATGTAAACTGTGAGGACGGGCTTCTCCAGCACTTATCACTTGCAGTCACATTCCATCGCAGACGAGTCAAACGTCTGTTTTTAGTCAAGAGATAGTCAACTTATTCTGGGGATAACTACTTCAACTGTTAACTACTTCAACTGCATTTTCCATCCACTTTGAGGATATTCCGTCTCTATAAGCAGAGACAGGGAGGTGGAATACTGCCTCAGCATGCTTTATAAAGAATGAGATCATCCCCCAGCCAGCAGACCCCACTGTATACTTTTCATGGTTAGAGTCCAGCGTGGATTGAGGTCATTATTCCTCCTCCTTGCCGCCTGTTTTGCCATTATGGAGTTTACAGCGGCTCGGTTTTGATCTTTCTGCTTTCCTGGCAGCCGTACAGAAAGTGGTTATAGAGCATGCTGGGGGGAAAAAAGGAAAAGAAAAAAGGGTCCGCTCTCCTGAAATGACTAACTACACACACATTTCAGTGGAGAGACCCTCGAGGAAGTCACGGTTCAGTCAGTGATTTTGCTCGGACTTACTATTGTCAGAAAATGCTGTGTTTCTTTCTGCTTTCTGACAAGAAACGGGGGGAAAAAGTAATTTTTGGAAACTATTTTTACGCAGAGAATGAAAATAAGCGGCTACTGGGCTTGTGTGGCTAATAGCAGCCATAGTCATCTGGGATTTATTAAGATAATTGCGGGGTATTGTGGGTACTGTGCAGTCTCCAGTGTGCCCCAAAGATCTTTTATTGACGCCAAATATCGAGAAAAGAAAGAAAAGTCTTTATTCGGACATTTTTGTCTGGGAATATGAGCAATGTAGAGATAAAAATCCATATTCAAATTCAAAAATAGTGCGTTCACACTGTATTTTCCACTGAGAGTGTCAGGTAGAGCGCTGACAGAAGGGAGTTGTCTGAGAGTGGAAAGGAAAGTTTTACTGGCAGACTGGAGGTGTTCATGAGAGAAACAAGAGAGAGAGCCAGCATCTGTCTAGACCAGGCATGTCTTGGAGGATTGGACTCTGTGTGTATGTGTGTGTGTGTGTGTGTGTGTGTATGGGTGTGGTCCGCTTAAGCCTTTGTGTCTTCTGGTTCTTCGTGAGTGGAAACAAACACATCACACATGTTTGGAAGGTTCACCGGGGAACTGATTAGGTGACGAACGTCAAACTGAAACTGTTTAAGACCTCAAAGGTTCATCCCCTCTCAGGCTTCTGATCCTGATCCTGATGCTCCACACAGTCCAGTCCAGTCTGCGCTCGGAGATAGAAAGCACCAGAATCCAGAGTGGAGTTCACTGGGCCGGTGTTGTTCTTGGCAGACGCTGCTTCCTCTGACCGATGAAGAAGAGGCGAACTGAATCTCAAACGTCAAATCTGATTTTCCTCCCAATTTGATCTCACAGCCGAGGAAATCTGACTGAACTAGTCAGAAAAAACACTTTAACACTGTTCGAAAACAGCTACTGGTGATGTATCTTGCATTTCTGGGCCTATTTGACGACATCATATGACATCAAGATATTTCCCGCAGCTACAATGGAGTCTGATAGCAGAAAATTTTTCTGTTTCCTAAAACATCAGAATAAAAGAGGGTTTCTTTCTAGACTCACCATTTTGCAACCACGGCAACAATCATAGAAATCCATCATAGAAGAGACAGAGAGACCAATTAGCTTCAGTAGACCAGAATGCAATGCAGCCACAAGACATGATGTGTTTTGAGTAAGAGGCCAATCTCACTTTTTCTGGAAAAAACTCATAGTCATGAATGAATGGAAAAAAGAAGTCATTAGCATTTATATTTTTTTTACCATATTTTGTCCAGAGTTCCCTCTTTGCCATTCAAGATTTGCTCGAGAAATGCTTGTACAACTAAAAAGGATCATACTATTTTTTATAGAATTATAATGAATAGAATGATCATTGTCATCCAAATCAAAAAGTTTGAATTGTCATTTGTTGTTGGTACACTAAAGCTGCTCTAGAATTTTACACGTTATGATGCAAATAACCCCTTAGTACAGTGAAGGAGACACCAAGGAAACTATAAAAGTTTTATAGTTTCCTTGAGCTACACCAGGAAGTGTCCTCTCTATGCATTCTAATTCTATGCTCTTTGTCTTATGGCTGCTGGTTTCTCTGAACCCAGGAGTGCATGGTGGATGAGGACTGTGGAGACTTGAGATACTGCATGTATGAGATAGAGAACTCCAAGTGCCTTCCCTGCATACCAACTGATATGGTGGGTGAGCAGTCACTACTGCCATGTGTAATTGTCATTTGTCCACATTAATTACATATAGCATTTTAAACATCAGTATATCATAGACTAAATGTGATACCTTGTTATAATTACCGTAAAACAAATGAGACCACGGTGGAGACGATTGGTAGCTTCTATCTCACACCAGTGGTATTGTTAGTGCTAGTGTTTCTTAAAATGAAGACTACATTTCCCACAAGCCCTTTTAGTTCCTGTCAAAAGGAGGATCTTTGCTTCTTCGGTCAAAGGTTTTCTCTTTGTCTTTACTGAAGAGGATAAACACGTTGGAAGTGATTTTGTCCATCAGCCTGTCACTTCTTCCACCATCTGCCATTGTGACAAACTGAAAGCTTTAGCTCTGTGTGCTTTGGAAGAACAGCGCCCTCTTCCTGTTTTGTGCCGTAAAGCGATCTCCTTTTGTGCCGTAAAGCAATCCAGCAGATTTCCCGCCAATTTCGACCCAGTGTCACACAATGTAAAACACAATGTAGAGGCTGTTAGAGGCTGCCAGTCTTCTCAGCGAAGGTCTGGTTTGTTTACGGTAATTATACTAACATCTCATGTTAATGTGGCAATGATCGATCGACGTTAAAAAACTACACATAGCAGCTTTTACAAGGGAGACAGTAGAGAGGCAAAGTGTCAGATCCCATAAAATGTAGTTAGCGATAAGGTTACAGAATAGATTACCTATGAATACTTTGCTGTCCCCACTCTAGCCCTGCACTAAGGACGAGGAGTGCTGCTCAGACGAGATGTGTGTGTGGGGCCAGTGCACAGTCAACGCCACCAGAGGAACGGAGGGAACCATCTGTCAGTTCCAGAGCGACTGCAGGCCCAACCTCTGCTGCGCCTTCCAGCGAGGTGAGCCTGAACACACACAGCGAGCGATGGACAGACTTGCTCAACCTGCCTCACTTAACACCAGATTCCACAAGTCTGAGGTCAAACACAAACTGGAGAGTCTAGCTTCCATTTGTTTTGCATATATGCTGTAATTTCACATATTGTTTTTCTTCATATTCAAATTTTTCTCTCTTTTTTATGTTACATATATAATGACATTTTGATATTTTTTCACATTTTATACTGCACATATTCATATTTTTTGGTACAGTATATTCTCATACCGCTTTGATTTTTTCATTCACTTTTATTTGTCTCAGTACATTCTACTGCTACTATGGCTGCCTTTTTGCACACCCTCTTAATGCTGTAATCCATACTTTCATTGATACATTACTGCTTAACATGCTGTAGTGTTAAAAATGTCAGTTGAGTATGTTCATATAAACCCATTTCTTCTATTCTTATTTATGTCCTAATTTTCTTTGCTTGGATCCAATTACTATTTGCTGCTGCAATGGTTCAATTTCCCCAAGGGGATCATTAAGGTTTCATCTTATCTTATCATAGAGGTGAAGTCAGATAAGTCTAGCTTCCGTAGGTGAGGTCAGACAAATAGAGACCACCTAGTCTCCAAAGGAGATAGTGTGGAGAACACTTGTGCGCTCTCTCTTTCATGGGTGAGATACTATACAATCGAATGAACTCCCGCACACTGCTACTTACAATGCAACACCTTTTATTGTGTAGTAACGTTTCGATCCAACCGGACCTTCGTCTGTGGCTGAGCAGACAAAGAAAAGAGAAACTGCAAACAACTGACAATCCGAGGAAAAAGGTGTTCCCTGTCGTTCCCTGCCTCAAATTTCTTAACTTCCTTGCCCTCTTTCTTCTCTCTGCGCCCTCCTCCAGAGCTGTTATTTCCAGTGTGTAACCCCAACCCTGAGAAGGGGGAGTCCTGTCTGAGCCACCCCAACCTGCTGATGGACATGCTGGCCTGGGACCAGGAGGGCCCCCGTGACCACTGCCCCTGTGCCACCGGCCTGCAGTGCCAACCTCAGGGGTGAGAGCAAACATATCAGACAGGGACAGGTTCTGTACTGGAGGCAGCAGCACTCCGCGGATACACTACCAGTCAACAGTCTGGACCCACCTGACTGAATGTTCTATGTTTTTCATTCTCTTAAAACCATTTTGATCTAAAGGCTTCTGCTTAAATGCTTGAAATGTGTTTCTTAGATAAATGTAAAAAGTGAAGTTGATCCTATGTATGAATTTCTTTCCAAAGCCTTTGCCTTTCCATCAAGGCAAAGGGCGGCTACTTTAAAGAATCTAAAATATAAGATGGTTTTGATTTGTTCAACACTTTTTTGGTCACTGCATAATTCCATTTGTGTCATTTCATAGTTTTGATGTCTTTACTATTATTCTAAAATGTGGAAAAGAGAAAAATAAAGAAAAATGTGGTGTCCAAACTTTTGACTGGTAAGTAACTAAGTAAGTAAGTAACTAAGTAAGTAAGTAACTAAGTAACTCCATTTAGAAGATTTTGTGAAAAACAAACAGTTACAGACTAACAAGATTCATCAATTGGCAATCTTTTTTTTAAAATCAAAAACATGCATCATGCTCTATGGACTTTCTCCTTCCAATTGAGTCTAATGACAGTAAAGTCAAGGCTAAACATAAAGGAGCATTTCAATTAAATGGAATTATTATACATAAGACATAGCAAAATCTAATGTTCTATAATAATCAACAAATATGACTATAGCACACTTTAACTATTCGGTATCACTAGCATTTCAATTAACACTATTTTCATTATTTCACATATACAAATCCTCTTGGTGCCCATGATGAAGCTCAGAGAGGGAATAGAATAGAATAGAATAGAATAGAATAGAATAGAATAGAATAGAATAGGACAGGATAGGATAGGATAGGATAGAATAGAATAGAATAGAACAGAATAGAATAGAATAGAAAAGGACAGGATAGGATAGAATAGAAAAGAATAGAATAGAATAGAATTGGACAGGATAGAATAGAATAGGACAGGATAGAATAGAATAGGATAGAATAGAATAGAATAGAATAGAATAGAATAGAATAGAATAGGACAGGATAGGATAGAATAGAATAGAATAGGACAGAATAGAATAGAATAGGACAGGATAGAATAGAATAGGACAGGATAGAATAGAATAGAATAGAATAGGACAGGATAGAATAGAATAGGACAGGATAGAATAGAATAGAATAGAATAGGACAGGATAGAATAGAATAGGACAGGATAGAATAGGATAGAATAGGAGAGGTTTGTTCATTTTACTAGCAAATGAAAGTGGAGTAACAGGCTTGTGCTCATATTCAGAGTCACTATTCCAATGTAGGTCAGTGGAGCTGAAAACCGTTTTGGGGAACCTCCTCGGTCTGAATCTCAGTACTCAGTCAGCTAGCAGAAGTGTGATTGTGTATTTGTTGTTCCCCTAAATTCCCACATGGTGTTTTTCCTTACAGCCGTGGATCTGTTTGTGGAGAGTAGATGGGACACTTGGAGGAAAAACCCTCAGGATTGGAGGATCGGTCTGCCAGAGAAAGATGTAATTATTAGAAACTACATAATCCTGTCCAGGAGCAATGCAACAGTTTAGAGAATTTGCTTCAGGACGGGACGCAATGCTGCACTGTATTATTTGTGCCTTATTAAAATGGTGTTAGACAGCCAATGTGTGTCATATATCTTGATGGGAATGAAAGACGTGTTTTTAGTTTTGACTGAGGACCAAGAAAAGCACTGTGGAGGTATTAACTGAATAAATTTGGAAACAAACCCATGTTGTAATCTGCTTTTTGCTGAGAGAATAGACACCATTTCTGCAACAGGCAGTACTGAACACTAGAGGGCAAAATTGTGTCTTTTTTCTGTGTGATGAGGTGTCACTCTACTCCACTGGAAAATACCCCCCCCACACACACACACATGCAATTCAAGAAGATAGACTAAGAAAACCTCCAGGATCTGCCTGATACCGACATGATTGCAGTGCACATGGATTGCATCACTTTCTCTCTCTCTCTCTCTCTCTCTCTCTCTCTCTCTCTCTCTCTCATTCACACACATACACACACACACTACAGCTGTGGGAGATCATAACCAGGTGTTTGACCGGTTGGATTTGGATCTATATGGATATTTAGATAGATTTGGATTCATCCTTGGGCTTTTTCCACAGAGGGACAAAATATCCGAAGGCCTCGATCCGCCTGATGATGCAGAATGGCTCTCTGCTTTTATCTTTATGATTTTGTTTTAGATGTTGCCATCTTGTTCCACTTCAGCAACATATATATAAATATATATATATATATATATATATATATATATATATATATAGGGTAGATATGTTAGTCATTTCATTGAAACCATTCTCAGCATGGAAAAAAAAATCTGAAACAAAATTTCCAGTGGGGAAACCAAAGATCCTGCACTTCTGTCAAGATGGTTCACACCTTTTGCAGTTTAGAAACCCATTTCCACCACACCAGGACAGCATGGGGGCGGGAAATCATCCAACAACTGTCATCATCCCAGCTGGGCTGAAGCAAATAAATAGGCTTCCAGTTTGTGTAATGGAGTATGACAGAACAAATCTTTCAAGAATTGATTATTATTGGGCAAATTGTTATTGTTTTTTGGTGTCAGCTAACAGCAGTCATATTTCATGCTGTCCAAAGCTGAAAAAGAATTTCTTAGATAAATGTGTTTCCATTACTATTTATTCCATAATTTCTTCATCAGCAAAAACGCCGTCTCAAGCAAGCACAAAAAACTTTGAAAAATGTTTTACGATATTGAGGAAATTATATTTTTTTCATAGCTAGCTAGCTACCAAGCTCACATTACATGAACACAAAATGTATCAAATATATCAGTGATAAACTGATCAGTTCCCAGTCAAAAACAACACAGAATTAAAAATGTATATTCAATTCACTAGTTTAGAAATGCAATCACCTGTTGCACGATCCATGTCTGCTGCGTGTTCTTGCACTCAAACTCAAACCTATAGCAGACTCGAAGAAATATGAGGTTACAATTACGATTTTTGACTGTTAATGCTCGCTACCATGGTGCATTTTGGTTGGAAGGTGAACCAATTCTCGGAGCTGAAATTTTATTGGAATGAATAGGTACTGCTTGCTGGATTAGGCTATATGAATGCCAAACTGTAGAGTGGCTTCTAAGGATTCTGAAAAGTCTTGCCAGATTTGAATTTTAGCGTGACGTCCTTGAAAGGAATCCCTATACGTTACAAAAAAAATGTGATTTTCCATATTCCAGTTGTTAATGTTCCAGGAATTTAGTATCACTTGGAATCACTTGGAACAAATGGTGTGGGGACTTGCTGGAGTGCATTGCGTACAACAACACACTCTACAAAAACACGCCCCCTTTGATGTAATCCGGGCGAAATGCAGTGAAAACATGAGAAAATATTACTCAAGACTGGTGGACCTCCAATATGGCTGCCAGAGGATGCGTTACGTCACCTAAAGCGGTTGGTCTAGCTGGAGTTCGGCGAAGGGGGAAGTAGGCAGGAGTGAAACCTCTTGCATCAACCACTCTCCTGCTGACGTCACGCCGGTTGATTTATCCGCCCAGCCTGCTAGCTTCCTGCTGAGTCTCCAGTCTGACGCTCAGCGGTACGCACGCTGCTCACACCACACCGCAGGGACTCACAAGTTCAAGAGCCGGGGAAACACCTCTACGTTGACATACCCGGTACGTATGCCGTTCAAATTACGTTAAAGCGTCGTAGATATTGGGTTTTATCGCCCAAGTGTGTGTTTTGAAAGAAATAACCGGGAGTTTGACTGGCTGCTTAACGTGCGACAGCACGCAGGAAGAGATGCGCCAAGACAGGCGGGAGGGAGGGGTGGCTAACCAGTATTGAAATGTTAGACGAGGGTGTACACGGGTATAGGGAGTATACCTTCCTCTTTTTCTCGGCTTTGAGAGTAAACTCACCCTTCAGCCTTATTTTACCGCTGAAATATAAATGTCTTGGTCAGTAAACCCACCGCTACCCCCGCCTCCAGCTGCCGTTAACGTCAGTACGGGGAAGCTCCCTTTGCAGCAGACGCAGTAGGCAAACTAACGTGAATTTTCAACTAATTTTGCCTAACGCGGCCAGCTGTGCCTTAAACTATGCAAAACACTCTTTATCGTTACTGGCGGTCTTCTCCGCTTTTCCAAAAGGCTCTGGCTGCTTCCCTGCTCCTCTTAGCAAGCCTAGCTTAGGACCCACTTTTACTGCAAGACGAGGGGCAGAGCTTCCTCATACTTCATGTTTGTTTCCTAGCTTACCACAACCCTATTAAACCTGTTGAGGCCAAACATTTGCGGGCATATTTGTTTAAGCCTCAAATACTGTGCAAATGGATGGCGAGTGGTGACTGTGACAGTGGGGATAGATAAAGATGCGAGGCAGCTGTGTGTAATGAGAATCACGGGATCCATTGCCTTCCCTTTGCCTGTTGGATTTGAGTCTGGCTGCAGTCTGTGTTGCCTGTTCAGATGTGTCTTTTCCTCATTCAGTTGACACGCATCTGCTTTGCTCAAATGCTCTCCAAACAGAAGATTTCATAGTTCAAATGCTTAATGTCTCTTATTACTGTAACTGTGATGGGGGAGATTGTGCCCTCAAGAATCAGCAGATGGGATAAAATGAATATGAGAGACTTGGTAGGCTATAAGGAACAACAAGTGTTATGGGAAAAAAAGGTGTGATTGGTCATCATTGCTGCTTACATTGCCCCAAAATGTCTCTGGTGTATCCTGACCTTAGAATAGACTTGTGACCAGTTTGCCACATAATTTCAAATGACAGTATAATCAAATAACAGTAGTATTTTGAACAATAATGTACATTAAAACTTAACAGCTTCATGCATACACACCCGGATCTATGTCAAGCTGATCAGAAATATAATGGCCAAGCCCAGCCAGTGTGTGTGATATTAGGACTGGCCAGTTACAGCCAGACAGTTACCTACTGTTTGACACAACAGCCTACTCTTCCCGCCTGGTTTCAGTCATGACATTTCAAATGTCTTGCCTAACTCATGTGGGTGATTTGACCTGTAGAACGAGTTAGTATAAGCCATGTCTAAAGCCGGTGAGCCTTGATAATGTTTCCTTCTGCAAGGATTGGCGTTACAAACCGGAATAAAATCAGTGTGCAGAAGATGAGCAGGTTGTCTGGGACAGATGTGCCATGCAGAAATGAGGCTGGGCAGAGCTCTTTCCAGTAGGTGTTAGAATGGCTCTTTACAAAGTAGAGCATAAGTAGGAGTAGGATATTTGCGTAGGTCTGGTAGCCTGGTGTCCAGCCCCTATGAATCGCAGTTTTTAGCACTCTTCGAATTTGCATGGGGATTCATAAGGCGATTCATATTCATTCATGCATTCATCCCTTATGAATCGCCATGCAAATTCAAAGTGTGCTAAAGACTGCGATTCATGGGGGCTGGACACCAGGCTATAGGTCTGGTATGTTTTGTTTAATTTGAAAGATTTAAGTGAATCTCTCTTGTGACAAAGACTGCAGTATGTACTGTATAAGATGACAGCTTTAAAATGCATTAAAGGATAAATGTTTCTTCTTACTTGGCAGTGAGTTGCTCCTCTCAGGCTTTTTAGTGTCAAACTTCAAAACACCTGCACCACCATTATAACCAAATGTTTTACCTTAGGCACAGGTGCCCAATCCATGGAATATTATGTGTGTGATGCGTCTGTTGATCAATTATTCAAATTAATGTGGCATCATGGATCAACTTGCTGCCTGTTTGTCTGACTGTAGAGTACAGTAGCCTGCGCACAGACATTTGATCAATGGCCGAAGCAGGTCCTGTTTGGGTTCAGGCATAGATTACAGTGCTGTCTGCGGTCAACCTCAATTTGTTAGCATGCATGCAAGACAAGATTTTTTTTTTTTCCATTCTTGGCTGGTGATCAGCTTTCAAGGACAAGCGAATGGGAGGATGCCAGGTGCTCTCCATAGGGAAAACTGCAGAAGGGAGAACTGCTTTTACCTGTTGACCTCTGTCCCAATTCCACATTGTTCTGTCTGAAGTGCACACAATGCACTGACTTAAACAGGCCGCTGGATCGGTCTACACGTCACAAGTTTTTAAATTTTTTCAGAACAAGATCCAGGTATGAAGTTTTGCCTCTGGCCTTCAGTCATAGTTCATAGTTCTGATCAGTAGGTTCAGAAACCGCTGTCTGAATGATGCATGTTAAACCCTTTCCAAAGCAATCTTTATAATCATTTCTGAGATTTTGAAAGACAAGGCAGCAGAACAGTTAATAGATAATTACATACATGATCTGAAAAAAGTACAAATGGTTTCAACTTTTGACCTGGACAACGCTGCGTAAAAAAGACAGACAGCCCTCCATTCTCTCTGTCATCCGTCATCGTATCAAACCCATAGAGAACACGTTGGCTCAGTCCCTTATGGATACAAAATCTGTCTGGCAGCTCCCTTAACTGTATCGGGGTCCAAATCTGCAGCCTTGCTGTCCTTCTTGACTAGTTGCTGGCATTTGAGGAATGTTTTTATTACAGGGCTCTTAGTGTACCTCACGCATAGACACTAAATGTGTACAATTTTTATTTCTCCGTAATAGACCTGGTACAGCTTGATCAACCTGTTGTGCATACCTTTTTTTTTTTAACTCCAAGGCCCTCAAATATAAAGTGCTGCACAGGTTCAATATTAAGTCCTAAGGCACACAAGTGGAAAAAATGCATATGCATCGTTTTCGTTTGAATTCTTTAAAAAAAACTTGCATGGTGTGTACTTATTCCTCCTGTTATAAATGAGTTGCATGTGAAGGAGCCTTATGGCCATTCCTACTGTTAGCCATAAATGGATATTGAAGCACACCTGATGAGCAATAGCCATCTACCTAGCATCAATACATAGTCATCTCCCTTTAAGCAGACCACTGCTGCACTACCACAGAGCGAGCGAGGCTGTGAACCAGATTATAGCATGTCTGCTTTGTGTCTCTGGGGATTTGCACAGGGGGTTAGCAGCCAAGGGTTAAGTTCACTGTTAACGACGTGCGTAAATTAATGCTTTTGAAAATGTCTGTGAGCTCTCTGAATCGTCCCAGTTGTCTAAGGTTTGTGAGAACCTGTAGATGGACGGGGACTGCATAGTTCCTGAGTGTGCCGTTCCAACAGTGGACACAATTTACACAAATTACCAAGAGAATAGCTCTTGATAATTGAACATGGCTCATTAACAAGACACCACCATGTGCCAGAAAATCTGCACCATCTCTGAAGACACATTCTCATCAGCTCTCGTGAAGTCTTCCTTTAGCAATGTCCTCCAGCAGCGCCAAAGCAGCCATTGCACGTCTTTACATATAGTCACTATGCACCCATATGTTTACAATGACAGACATCTAATATTGACTGAGTGGTTGCACATGTCGTGGTCTAACTCATCATCCAATCTATGCGTTTTCTTGTTATTACACATTGTTCTAATGCTTTGGGCGGCTAAATTTATATTGGCATTTGCTCATGTTAGGACATAGTACAGTTAAGCATAGCTTTTCTATTGCTCTAGGGAAAGGAGGGAATGTTAAACACGTACATACACAGCTTTAAATGTTATCATGCAACTTTGTTAAACCATAAACCACCACAAAATAAATGAGACCACAGTGTAGTGGGGAAAAAAATGTAACAACTTTTTTTCTAAACGTTCATCATTAGTTTTTGCCATATCACACACCCAATTGACTCTCAAAGCCTGTGTGGTGTGAATATGGTGTGAAGTTCACATTAGAAGTACACCCATTCTTAACTGGAAAGTGGCGTGTGCACACTTAATGTGCATCATTCATACATCTGGCCTCGATGAACTGAAGCGGCTTTTATGACAATGACGACACAGAACAAACTTGCTCTCCAGGAATAGTGTGTGTGTGTTGTACATGGTCTGAGCCTGGTTATGTGTAGCCTTTATTACCCTCTGTAATCTTGAGTGATTAGGAAGCTAGACAAATCTATCACATCTTGTCTAAGATATTACTATATCTACTATAAAGCCTCATACTATATTTATTTTGTCGTTAAATTGTCCCCATTAGACACTTTTTGAATATTGGCAATATAAGTGATTTCTGCCTTGCTTATTCTTTGTGTGTGTGGGTTGTTGTTTTTTTTCTCGTCTGATTGCCAGTGTGCAGCTTGGCTGTAGTCACAGCCTGGGTCTGACAGGCTTACAGCTGGAGCTGGGAACTTGGCACAGGATGTGATGCAGCAAACAGTACATCTGCAGCATTGGCCAGAGACTGAGCAGGCATCCAGGGAGCATTGGCACAGTAGAAGGGGCGAGGGGTCGTTCCTCTATCCAGTCCACAGGGGCCGGAGAGCCTGCACTCAAAGTTAGAAGAAGAAAAAAGTTAGATTAATGTCCACTTTGAGGTGTCCACTACATATATGTCTAGGCACAAAAGTGGTGTGCTGCATATTGGCAGACTTCGCTGACAGGATGTTCACTTTTTATTTTCTCAGAACGGTGGTAATGAGGGCGACCCACATTTCACAACATCCTGTCGGCCGAGCTCTTCAAAGAAGCTGCACAACAAATGGTTAGAGAAGTAAATGGAAGACAACAGAGAGAAGGCTATGACCCCTCATTTTTTTTCTGTTTCTAGTAGTCAGGCTATTCAGTTGTTCTCAAAGTAGTGAAAACGAGGGCTCAAATTCACCCGTGGCCAGTCTTTGAATAGAAAACACTTGAGTCAACACCGTAGTGCATTAGGTTTACTCCCTGGTCTGACTATATGCAAAGCTGAATAACCGGTTCAACCGTAACTCTCGAGCGACGCTGCTAAAGCCTGAGGGACGCTGTAGCTTTGAAGGCCATCTAACCTAAAATCCTACATGTACAGTGACACTTGGATGATATCAAATGAGTATAAGAGCATAAATAACTGTATGAGATGGACTGAACACCTTTTGGACTGCACAGAAGCTCTGTGGAAGCCTTTCAACTTGCCTATAAACTGTTGGCATTAATTAGCTCACAGCTTCCCTGGCACGTACAGGAAAGGTTCAGGAGTTGTTTGTGCACAACGCCGTATCTTATCACCCCAGTGATCAATTTTACACTCCTGCAGGGTTTTCATCAGGCGGTCAAGAATGTGGCTTCGTCCTGATGATCCACGCATTTTTTACGTAGAGCGTAACGGCATTGCACAGACACACACAATGCTTTTATTCATGACGTTTTATCTGTCCTGCACCTGCTCACCGAAGTTGGATATTCATGTTTTATCTCTACCCTACAAAAAACATTGTTTTGCATCTTGTGACACAGCAGATATCAGAACCAGGAATAGGAACTTGAATAACTTGCTAGGCTGTGGTGGGTGTTATCAGCTCAGTTCAATGTGTAGGTAGCCAGAATAAGAATGAGGGTTTAAAGCGAGGGTGGCCGCAGAGAGGTGTTGTTCCTCAAGTTCAGTATGTCAGCATAAGTTTTTCTGCTTTTTAAAAATGCATGGGTCCCAGCAATATTACAATCTCAGCATTGGGTCACCTGTCAAAATGATAAACCCCTGACCTGTAGGTCTACAGCAGGTAATACTTTTATTTGTATAGCACAATGTTTACAAGGTACAGTGCAATCTTTATGGTTGAATACTTATCACTTTGGACATCCGATTTGAGCTTCTTGTTTGGATAAGTGTTGTAATGTGGTGATAGGAGCTATCAGTTCTTCAAAAGCAGAGATAGGAATGTCACCTCAGTTAATGATTAGAACTGTCATCTTTGTGAAGGGCCTGTTACCATTAGCTGCATAGTGTCAGCCTATTTAAAGGAATAGTTCACCCAAAAAATGAAAATGATCTACTCGCCCTCATGCCAGCAGAAACACAGGTGAAGTTTGTATGTCAATATAACACACAGTGAGTTAGCTGGCGCTGCTCCATGTCAGGTTTCTCGAAAACAACTGAAGTGGCCGGGAACTGGTTCTTAGAATTCCAAAAAGAGCAAAAAATGATTGTAAAATTAAAACATCTCATGTAGCATAATCCAAAGTGTTCTGAAGCCATAGTATAATTGACTAAAATTAACTGACAACCTGTTCAAATTCCTCAAATGTTGTAGTCTGCACAAGGCTTTACCTCCTGTAAACTGCAAGCTCGACTTCATTAACAGTGAATCTTAATTTCTCTCGATTTCAATTTAGTTTTACCACATGTGGAAACTCCGCCCGCAGCAAGTCTAGACGTGCAGTTAATTTTAATCCCCTCTCTTGTCTGTCTTTTGTCTCTGCAGGTTGAGTGGTGTTGAGGAGGGTTTGGGCCCATTAAATAAGGACTGCTGCCGCCATGGTGAACATCCCAGAATACTATGAGGGGAAGAATGTGCTGATCACGGGTGGCACGGGCTTCATTGGCAAGGTACAGTAGTAGTAGGTAGATGCGAGTAGTCGATGGGATATAACTGATCCCAACAATGGGCATCAGTTATCAAGCAAGGTGGGAAGGAACCTGTTTGGAAATAAGGATTTTTTATAAGCATCAGCTCTGCATAGGAGAAGGCAAATAATTCTTAATTCATTCAGACTATTGTAAGAGCCTATTCAAGCTTCACATACTCAACTCAAACTGCAGTTGATTTTAAAGCAACTAGATGTTTTAGTGGCTGAGTGCAATGTTTTTGCACTGTTAGAACTAAATACATCACTGTAATGTTGCCATATTGAAGAATATGGCATTCACATAAAATGTTTAGCCTGAAGCCTCTGCAAACACAGAGCTGTCCAGCAATCACAGCAATTTCATGCATTTGCAATATGCTAAACTGGGTATTATGTTGAGGCATGTTAATGAACTAGCATATAATGATGTGCTTGCTTATGCATCAAGTTCATTAACATTAACATGAGGGATTTCTCAGTTTAACAGCAGGTACATGAGTTTTTCCCCTTGTGTGCAAAGTTGATAAATGTGGGAGAAGGTTTTACATGCTGTACTGTACAGCCTTTTTTCCATCAAACACAGCAACCATTGTTTGGTAACTGGCTGCTGCACAAATGTGAGTCCTGTGCATTTGAGCCTGTCTGTTCAGATGTTGTGGAGGAAGAGTCATTCTGCTCTTGAGCCACACGAACAAACCGGTTTACTTCTCACCAGTTCCTCCCATGGACAAATAAAAGTGAGGTTACAGGCGTAAGTGATGTGCCGAGCCTAGCGTCAGTTGAAAAAACAGCTGTAATGAAAGTACAAAGTCAAATTGTTCCCTTTGGCATTTTTTTTACAAATGACCCCAAGTTAAGCTCTTTGGTTCGGGACAGGCTAAGTCCCATTGCCTTAGTTTTGATCATCCAAAAGCATTCAGCCTCTGGCACTCTTGATGAACGTGTGGGACATTGCAAGCCAAATCAGTATCTTCACTCATGTATCCCAGGTGCTGATGGAGAAGCTGCTGAGGTCCTGCCCAGGAGTCAAAGCCGTCTATGTGATGGTCAGGCCAAAAGCTGGCCACAGCCCCCAGGCTCGCGTCGCTGACATGATCAACAGCAAGGTGAGGAGCGGAAGGAGAGGTGTGGACGGAGCTCGGATGGGGTAGAGGCAGAGGTGGGGAGGGGGAAAGAAAAGGAGTAGCCGCTCAGATGTGAAGAGGCTGCTGGTTGGCGCTGCGTGCATCATAAATTTCTAGGGGAGGATCAGGAGGAGTGATTGAGGGGGAGGAAGGAAGTAGAGAGGTGGGATGGATGGATGATAGGAGGAAAGGATGAGGGTAAGAAGGGAGTGAATTACAGGAAGACAAGGCAGGATCTATGGAAGGAGGGGAAGAATGGATAGTAGGGGGACAGAAAATGCAGTATAAACGAGCATAGAAAATAGAGAAGGAATGGATGGATTCCAGCAACACTAGGAAAAAGTGTACTTCAACCCTTTCCTGACCCAAAGACATGAATCCTCACACTGGAATAATGCTCCCTAATAATGAATTTATTAATTCTCACATTGTTTCGACCTCATTGGGTCTTCGTCAGTGCCATTTAACCCAACTGACTTTAATTTTTTTTTTTTTTTTTTTTGCCAGTTATTTGAAAAATTGCAAGACGACCAGCCAGGCTTTGCAGAGAAGATCATTGCGGTGAGCAGCGACCTCACACAGCCAGAACTGGGTCTGAGTAAAGAGGACCAGAACATTCTGGCCGAACATGTCAACATTGTCTTCCACTGTGCCGCCACCGTCCGCTTTAACGAACCACTCAAGTAAGTTGTCCATCATTGTCAACAATTTTCTTGTCATTGTATATGCATTTAATTATAGCAGCCAGGCCAGGAAATAAATTGGATGTGCTGAGCATGCACGCTGAAACGCTTCTTCAAGTCCATAAATGCTGATTAAGATTTTTTTTTTTTCAGTTTTTCCCCTGATGTCACTTTTCCCAGTTTACTAAGTTTGCTGCTGCATTTCAGTTAAATAAATGAAAGTCTTGGAGGTGAACATTGCATCTTAGTTATTGTCACGGGTGTATGCTAGACTTGACATTTCATAGCATGACGCCGTTGACAGATTGTGACCAAAGTTGTTTGCAGTACACAAAGACGCACCTCACTCAATAAATCACTTACTCTGCAGAAAATGGGCACACATTTTTTTTTTTCTCCTTAACTAAAACCATTGCTTTGAGGAAGTAGTGGTAATTTAACTTGCTGGTTGTTTTTGTAAATCCAGTTACAAAAGAAATATTTTTCAATGTCTAGAGATGTTAGATGGTGTTTGGGAGTCAGAAAGTCAATCCATATTGAAAGACAGTCTAGTCTGTATTAATGTACTATAGGGGTACGTTGTTATATTGAATTGAATTTTGCTGCAAATGATGTGTGAGTGAGCAAATTATAAATTTGGACACAGTGCCTGATTTTGTTCGCAAAGTAGCACTGAAAACCAGTAGGGTGACATTTGTATGAAAAATATGTATTATTTTGGCCGGTTAAAGTTATTACTGGCAGGTAAATTGTTTATTTCGTACACTGAATATATGTCAAATGCCACCTTCCATCCCTCCTTCCCCCTCCAGAGATGCAATGCAGCTGAATGTCTTGGCCGCCCAGAAGATGGTGGCTCTGGCCCACAAGATCAAGCACCTGGAGGTCTACATTCACGTCTCCACAGCGTACGCCAACTGTGACCGGGAACTCATTGAGGAAGTCGTCTACCCTCCCCCTGTGGATTACCGGAAACTCATCGATACCGTAGAGTAAGTTGGTCCGTAGTGTTTCTAACGCAGGGGGGAGCGCAGTGCGGTTGGCGTAGCTCAATGAATTGTGATTAAGGTTGACTTTGACAGCTTTGTTTACGTAGGTAAATGTGGGGATGGACCAGAGTTTTCCTTGACTTTTAGAGCATGTGTGTTTTTTTCTTTTTTATGTCTCACAATCAGCTGTGGGGTTATCATTGCCCCTTCTGCTGGCTGAAAATAGAATAAAATCAGTTTTTGAAAGGATTCTGTATTCCTTCAGATTGCTAGGTGCGCTAAAAGAAGTCATTAGGGATTATGGAGATGAATGTCAGTAATACGCTAGGCCTGCCAGCTGAGCCATGGCAGTACAGTAAATGGCTGCTTAGTAGCAGACAGTAATGTTGGAGAGCCTGCCAGCCTCAGCTGTTGAGCTAGATTAGTAAAGCATTAGAAGCCTGTGGATTGAATATAGCTTAGTAGAGATGATTCTGAGGGATTCTATGTGTAGTAGATTCTAGCCTTTTAGGGAAGATGGATGATGGTGCAGTGCAGATGGGCAATATGCAGGCTTTGACGATGGATAGTGTACAGATTTTCCTTGTGATACAGGCCTAGTTGAATGCAGAGTCGTTGGGTGTCTAGATGTTCAGTGGAGGTGAGGGAAATTAAATGGAACTAGTAAATAATGCACTGAAACATGACGTCTCGTTTCCTGAGTCACAGCTCCAGGCACAAGTTTCCATCTGGTAATGTATAACCTGTCTGACTATTGCTGGTATTGCTAGCCTTTGCATTAAGCCTTGCTCTTGCTTCAGTTGTACAACATCAATTTTATTTTCAGGGTGGTGCAGTGTGCCTAATGTTTGCCAAAGGCTTAGTTGTTTTATTCAAACTCAAACTTCTATTGTTTTGTTGGGGCAGTCCACACTGTGTGTAATCATAAACCTAATATTTCAAAATAAACCACAGCTGATAGTTGATTTAGGTTTTTAAGCCTGTGCCATTTCACATTCTTTCTAAATCAAGTCAAGTGGCACACAAATCGCACACATAAACACAATATAAACTTTGATACACAGACATAACACATACACTCAACATGCATGAACATTTATTGTATTGACACTAAGGTCCTGTTAAACAAGTTGTAATGTTTGGACAAGATTATTTCATTCTATTTCTGACAGTCAGAAGCCACAGTTTCGACTTTGGATTTGTTGGTACATCTTTAAAAGGGCCCAGTGAGAGTATAGCACCCACCATGGCACCACTTTGACTTCTGGCTTTGTTTACATTTATTTCATTGGATTGAAGACTAGGGCTGGGTATCGCCACTGATTTCCTGAATCGATTCGATTCCGATTCACAAGGTCCCGATTCGTTTTCCGATTCGATTCAATATCGATTCGGTTAGGGATATTTCAGTTACAATATCAATTTTGCTTGGATATGAAAGATTCTCAGAGAACTAATGCTGTAAATTGTACAAGGAACCCTCTAACCTGGTGCATTATTAAAAATATTAATGTTTACATTAAGAATTGACCCCAAAGCAGTTACATTAATGTACTTTTTATTTAACATGACCAACACACTACAGCAGTCAACACAATATAGTGCAAGCAGGGGGTTCCCCAAATTTTTGAGTAGCCAGCCAGATGGGAAAAGTAGCCGGCTAAGGGATGTTTGCGATGGCAAGATACATTTTTCCGGTGATGCATTTTTACCGAATTAATAAACAAACCTTAAATATGTTTATGAAAGCATGACTTAAAATAACATAAACATTTTTATTACAGGATCAATGCTCAATTGAAAAATAAACTGATTATGTTTTTTAATTGTGAATGTTTAATGTACTTTCTTCAGTCAGTGCAGAAGAAATAAGTAGTCTAAAACAAAAATATTATTACAAATAGTAATAAATATAATACCAAAGTGCATATTATAGTCTTCTCAGAGCAAGACTGGATCTCTCTCCTGAGTACTACTGCACTCACAGAACTGAGATCCAATAATGATGGAAATATAAATCAGTTTAAATAATGATTTTACATGGTCATGGTAATGAAGCCCCTACAATGATCTCCTCAGCTAAGGCCTTGTATTTAGCGTTATACAGTAGTTTCAGCTGTAACGCTTCAGTTGAGTCCGTCGTTACCATGGCAACCGTTCGCTGCGCGTTGCGCAGAGGCTCGGCAGAGATCGCTATTATTTTGAAACCTCTAAAAAAACGCACAACTCCCCTTGCAATTTCACGCACAGTTCAGTTATTAAGGAGAGTGACAACCGCATTCTATAACCAAACTCACTACCTGAAAAATTCAGGTACTGATACTGAATTTGAGAGCGGATTCGGTTAGTCCGAATAGTGTGAACCAGAACGGGACTGGACAGCTGGTTGTTACGTGACGTTAAGGCTCAACACTCGTTATGTTATGTAACATTATCATCCTTAATTTGAAAGAGACGGAGGTAAGTATTGTGAGATATTCTCAATTTTTCGATCCAGTCTGTTTCCTCAACATTGCGGTTGTTCCAGTTCTGCGGCCTTCAGCCCAAATGTTGCTGTTAAAAGTATGAAGTTCCTGCGATAGAAAAAGAGAATATGACGCCGCTGTCAATGGCGGTTTATTAAGATCTTATGGATAAACTGACTCCTCTGGTTACTGGTGTTACTGGTGTCAAATAAACTTAAAATACAGGCGACGGTAGCCGCCATAACTGAAGTAAACGTTACTATGGTTACAGACATTATTTCCAGCCATCGTGAGATCGGAGGAGTGGAGTGACTCCTGATACCCTTACAGACAGTCTGAGTCTAGTTATTTGACTTCAGTCTGCTCCAGTATGTAGGCTACCAGACATGCGCAGTCACTCTCATTCAAAAATTCTGTTGTAGCTACCAAATTCTGGTAGTGTGAACATTTAGTGACATTCAGTTATAAAAGCAGCCGGCCAGACAGATGTGAGTAGATGGCTAAATAGCCGGCAGCCGGCGCTAGCAAGTTGTGCAACTCTACAGACTCTACAGGCATATATTGGGAATATATTAAAAGATCGATCTCGGGATTTTATGAATCGATATCGGATCATTCAAATGAAGATCGATTTGAATCGGAAAATCGATTTTTTTAAACCCAGCCCTATTGAAGACACATTTTGTTTTTTTCACTGTGCCGGATTAGTGCTGTAGGTGGTTTGGTGACATAAAATAAATCCCATCTTTGTTTTCCCAGATGGATGGATGAGAAGCTGGTGTCTGTGCTGACTCCCAAGCTGATTGGGGAGCATCCAAACACCTACACCTACACCAAGGCCTTGGCCGAGTATCTGGTGCAGCAGGAGGCTGGAAACCTCAACGTAGCCATTGTCAGACCATCCATAGTCGGAGCCAGCTGGAAAGAGCCCTTCCCAGTGAGTGGTTAATGGCCTTTAGTGTTATTTTGCTTGTGCGTGAATTTTTGTTTTTCACCTTAAGGGCAGGGAGCAGTTTCCAGAGGACAACATCTGTTTGGTACAAAATGTTCCATGTCCCCTCAAGGTGTTTAAACTCATGCTACTTTACTTTACTCTGACTCTACTTTACTCTGACTCTTCCTTCAGGGCTGGATTGATAACTTCAATGGACCTAGTGGAATATTCATTGCAGTAAGTATTCCGGAAAATAGCCTTTTGATTTATGTAATTAAAGGCTGTCTGTTATCACTAGTTGTCATATTTTATAGTTTAACTGCTGACTGACTCCTTGTTTGAATTAAATAAATGAAAGCACTTCTGTTAAAATGGCACTAGGCAAGATTTTTATGTAAAAATGCACCTAACTTATAAAATTGCAAAGTGGGGCTCCAGTGGAGAGTTGCGTATTACAGCTTTTTTTTTTTTGGCCCAGTACCTAAAGTTGAGAAATGGAAGTGTGGTCTTAGGACCCAGTCTAATGAAAACATATTGGTCATCTTGTGATGAATGAATGGTGGTTCCTCTGCCCTCTCTAGGCTGGTAAGGGGATCCTGCGTACGATGAGGGCATCCAACAACGCTGTGGCCGACCTGGTGCCTGTGGACGTGGTCATCAACACCATACTGGCAGCCGCTTGGTACTCTGGATCACAGAGGCTCAACAGGTTGGAGACACACCTAACATTTTAGTGTTATCAGATTCACATTGTTATCAGAGTCAACATCCATCAGAGGGTTGTTTTTATGAGAGTTAATTTGAAATTCTATTGAATTGTTGATTTACTTTGAGTACATTTCAGTGGATTTACTCTGGAATACTGCTTCTTTCAACAGGCCTAAAAACATCCTGGTGTACAACTGCACGACTGGTGGAATCAACCCGTTTCACTGGGGTGAAGTCGGTATGATCTACTTCTTATCTTACCTAAACATAGCCTCTGTAAAAGCTCCTAACAATGGAAGCTCAAATGTTTAAACATATCAACTAATGACATACCATGGTTGTCATCGGAGCCCGATGTTGGCAGGTTTGGCCTACCACACCCAAGCCTGAGCTTTTGTTCACCTGTCCCTTGTAGATCCTGGTTTGTCGCTATTCATTACTGGGAATCCCACCCTAAAACAGAATTCACACATTTGTCTTAGACAGTCTTTTTAGTGGATTGACTTCCAAAGTAAGAAGTACCAGTGCCACGGCTATAATCTGATGTAAAAAAAAAGTATTGGAGTTGATCAGCATCAGTCTAGGTTTTCTCCTTTGGAGCATTAGGAACACTTTGTTAACAAATATTGATTGAAATGTCTTCAATAGAAATAACCTGATAATTGTGTTTTAGGGTGTTTTTTGTCTTGAAAAGTCAGGTTCAGCAGTTCTTGTTGGATAAAGAAATAAGGGAAAAAGAATACTTAGAATTTCAGAAAGGAGAAGTGAGTTATTCATGGGTATGAGGTTTCATGTCCTGGATTTGGTTCTGCTGCACACAGTGTCAGTCGCCGCTCCCAAATTGTCCTCTCTACAGTGCATCCAGAAAACGCTAGCACCAAAGGTCTTCCTCTAACACGGGGATGGGCAAGCATGTGCCATGGAGGGCAGAGAGCCTGTAGGTTTCCACACCTTCAATCAGAGAGGAGAAACTAATCAGTGAAATTTTCTGGTGTACTGTTTGGTTGGATTGAAAACCTGCAGACTCTCAGCCTTCCGTGGCACATGATTGCCCCTCCCTGCTCTGACACATTCAACAAATACACTTACCGGAAATCTCTTGTCCTTTTTAATAATATTTACACATAGATTTGAAATGATCACTTAATATTGTTCATTTTCAAACTTACAAACAAGTAATATATAATTCACACCCTGAAGAAGGCGCAAGCGAAGACGCGTTGGTGTATTTTTAATGATTCTAGCCCATTGAATTAAAGGCCTTTTACATTTTTCAAACCTCCTTGAGTGCCTGGACCTGGATTTCTTATGCCATTTTGTTTTTGGTCATCAGTCTTCCTCTCTCTCTGAAGTAATATATAATACTGGAAAAGAGTCTATCAGAGTTTAAGAGTCTTGTAAAGGTGAATGTTGCACCAGACTTTAAAGGAGCCTTTTATAACAGGGCTGGAATACATGAATGTCTTGGAAAACATCAAAGTACTGTGTTTGCTTAGTGGCCTAGAGATGGATTGTTGCTTTCCATAGTGACAGGCAATATTATAGAACTCATTTCAGCTGAACACTTGACATATAAATGTCAAATTATTGTTTCAATATAGTATATGTACACTATTTTACAGTTACTGCTGAGACCAAGATATAACTAGCTTTCTTTTCAAAGTTTATATTATGGAGTAAACCGCAGCCCTCTAAAGCACATTCATTTTGGTCACAAACATAACCTAAATTTGAACTGTATGACCTGAAAATTAAATTTGGGAGCACTGGAGCAGCCACAAATAATTGTTTTGGTGTGACTAGAATGCCAGCAATGAAAAATGTCCGGTTACCTTGTAACCTTGGTTCTCTGAAGGAAACTGAGTGACCCAACTCACGCAATGGGAATAGCATCTCTGATGCAATTGGCTTGAAGTCCTTATACACGCCTGTTAGGCAGAAATGATTGGCCGGCACCGGTGGAGCCCCCCCTCCCCCAAGGATAAAAGACCCTGTGCTCACCTCCTTTCCTTCACAATGATGCAGCTCTTCAAGATGAGCCGGCTTTTAGGGGCCCTCCAGAGTTGTGTCTCACTCGGTTTCTTTCAGAGAACCAAGGTTACAAGGTAACCAACCCTCCCTTCAGTCAACTTCGTTCAACACAACTTACTCTATGGGAGTTTTATAAACGCCCTGAAAAGTCGCTAGTTGCTCGCCAGCCGTAATCCGCTGCTAATCTGTGAGCAAACAACAACGACGTTGAGTCGGTCAAATTCCTGCCCCAACACTTGTCACTCATACTGATGAGATGTCTACTTTGAAACAGCATTTAGCCTGAGGCTGAGGTAACTGGCACCTGTAAAGCCACCACAAACGCAGCCAATCCGCAATAAAAATACCAACGTTCCTTGACTGTACGTTCTCTTACTGCTCTTCTCCATTGTTGTTGTTGCTATAACTTGCCTGTTCTGTGGCTGCTAGCCTCACCTTGATAGCCATAACCTAGGTCACTGCTGGCCACGCCCATATGACACAGGCACAGCAGATGGTTTACTCCCCAAAATGTCCTGAAAATCATTGAAAAGCCAATTTCAAATTCGGGGGGGTGGGGGATGGATTTAAACATTATTGTTCCTCTGTGAGAAGGCAATGGGAAGCAGTTAATTAATCGTTAATTTAGAGTCCTGCTTTTTTGAGTTCATACGATGTATAATTTTGGTATTTGGTTTTGGTGTAATAAATCAAGGCTTAAATCAAGCTTATTAAAACAAAAGAATGTAAGGCAATGTTAATTTCCTGATATTTCTGAATGGAACATTTGTGTTTTGCCATGAACTGGGTAAAATCCTTTCTTTTGAGTCAGGGATAGAACAGCTCAAAATCTAATTGAATTCTTAAATTGCTTATTGATGAACTGTTGAACAACCTTTTTTTTCTTAGAGTACCATGTAATATCCACATTCAAGAGGAACCCCCTTGAGCAGGCCTTCCGCCGGCCCAATGTAAATCTCACAACCAATCATCTAATCAATCAGTACTGGATCGCCGTGAGCCACAAAGCTCCGGCCTTCCTCTATGATCTGTACCTCAGGCTGATGGGACGAGAGCCCAGGTAACACCGTCATCGCCGACTCGGACACGCCGCACCTCTTCTGTTTAACGCCAAACGCCCCGTACACTCCTCTGCTGCTTCACTTCTGTCACTTCTTCTCTGTGTAGTAGCCTAACGTCGTAGCTGTGATGTTAATGTGCCATAATATGACGCTTCTGTGCAGATGATTTGGGAGTTTAAGGATGTATAACCCAACTGTTCCTCTGGACGTACAGGGGATTACGGATGGGTTCTACAGTCTTAAGCCTGGCTACTTGCAATATCAGTGTTCACGGTTGGGTTTCCAAAATGTCAGCACCAGGGTCATCTCAGTTCAGTTGACAATTGGACATAGATGGACATGGTGTTAAGATGCTTTTGGGAACCCAACCCAGATGTCGGCCCGGTGAAAAATCTCTGCTAGCTCCTGAATTGTCACTACAATGAGGTGAGAGGACAGGATGGATTTAAGCATTATTGTTCCTCTGTCAGAAGGTAATGGGAAGCAGCAATTCCTTTTGCTTAGACATCATCCAGATTATTTCAGATCTGCAGTTTAAACTTTTGGTGCTAACGGCAGGCTAGCAGCAGTCATGTCGTTACTGGGCCTGCATCTTGCCTATTAACTTAAAAGAAGGAAAAAGCGCTTCCTTCTTCATCTCGTCCTCTCTTCTGTGTCCTCCTTGTCCTGTGATATCTGTGTTTCTCTCCTACAGAGCACCATATAAACATGTCCTTCAAGACCAACCCCTTAGACCAGGCCTTCAGAAGGCCCAATTTCAGAATGTGCTCCAACCCCTTTACTAATCACTACTGGACAACTGTCAGCCACACGCTGCTAGCCCTGCTCTATGACGGCTATCTCAGGCTGACGGGCCGCAAGCCCCGGTAAGATTGCAACTGCCCCCACTCTTCCCTGCCAGTCAGCCCCAAACCTTTTCCACATGTTCCCGCAAACCCATTTTACCCTACTGTCCTCTTCAAGGGGTGTTATTTTTTTTTTTTTTCTGACTGGTTGTGTGTCATGGTGGGGACTGGGAAGTTTGCAGTGTCTTTACTTGACTTCATGGCATCGGCTGGACTTGGTTAATAAAGACAGACGAGTCATGACAGCAAGTGTCGGTTTCTGTCAAAGCATGTTTTGAGCTTTGTTCCATTTTTTGGGGAACGCCCAATCCATTTTTTAAGTGGTACTGCATTGAGCTTTTTTTGAACCATTTTGAATTTGAGAAGATGGAATACTTTTTATTCCAAGAGGACAGCTCCACTTGCCTTTTTTTTTTTTTTTGTAAATAAGCCATGCTGTGAACATGACATCCATTACTGTCATCCTCCACTCCTCACACCAATCATGGAAAATCCAGCGGCACCATGGGACTTGTGGTATTTGGCCAACTCAGAAAGTTGTGTTCAGTAGGAGACAATTAGTTGCTGTTGAGAAATGCCTCTTAATTGGATCCAAATCATTTAAGTTTTATGTCCCACTGAATACAACCATTTGCATGTAAAGTGTCAAAACAGTTTTGTTTCTGCACAATGTTACTACAAACCAGAAGTATTTCAGACACTATAAATGTTCTGTAATCCAAAGCAATGCTTCGCCATACAGAATTTTCACAGGCTAAATTTCACACAGTATTTTGGTGTCTGAAATTAATTTGGCTTAGTAGCCAACTCTTACATTCTAGAGGTGTGATTTGATCCTAATTGGGTTTGTCACCTACTGTAAGTAACGATTATTTCAGTCTCTGTGCTGATCAACCATGCATGCTTGTCACCTCCTCTGAATCACTGGCTTTCACAGAGGGAATCTGAGTCATCACAATCTGCCTCTTGTAGTGTCAATGGTTGAAATGCCAACATTTCATCCAAAAGATCATAATGGTAGGCCTGTTTTGGATTCTGGCCTAGTTTATTAATTGCAAATTGAATTGGTCGCAATCATGCACTCCAGGCTCTCTAGCAATGAAATTTTCAGTAATTGGAGTTGGTGACTATTTAACCAGTTTGAAATTATTAATTGAATCAGTCAAAGTTGCACAATATCAAAGCTCAGAGACCCTCTTAAAATCCTCACTATACTACATCATGTCTTTAGTTTTTTACATCAATATCAACTCTGAACCTAATCAGCACAGTACCTTAAGTGGTATTAAATTATAATTGCCTAGATTTGAACTAACGCAGAAATCTTTGCAAGTATATTAACTTTTTTTATTAACTGGATTCACTTGTGTAACAGGAGGACAACTTTACCAACACAGGAAATTATCATATTTCTGTACCTGGGACTACTTTGGCTGTGAAGCAGCTGTCATCCATTTTGTGTTCAATATTGATTAAAATAGCTTAAAACCGTATTTTGGTTAATGTAATGAATCAAGTTGACCTAAATTTGGTTCCTGGTTTCACACTGGTCGTATCCATTCGACAGTGCTTTGTCTGTCCTCCTGGCCTGCACACAGATTAAATCCAGTTGGCCCTCAGCTGATGCGTATCTGTCATTGTCCAGAGGGGCGGAATGACGGCCCTGACCATTTATGGCTCAAATCCCAAGTTACCATCTGCACATATTACATTCATTATTGAAGGAATCTACCAAGGAATCCTGTTGGAAATTTGGTAATTAATTGATGCCAAGCCAAATCTTCTATTTAAATAAAAAAAGGCTTTTGTTGAAGTTTTCTTGTGCGGGTGTGAGAATTGGATTTCATGGGATATAACTTGAAAAACACTATGAATGTTCTTGAAGCAATGACAGGTATACGCACATTCCTTGTGAAGAGGGTACTTGTACACTGTAAAATACTAAATTGGTAAACTAAATGAGATTGTAAAGAACCCATCAGACTATATAAGATATTAGTGGTAACCCTTGCTACAAAGTGCCTCTACATTGCCTCTTTGTTGTGAGGATTTCCTTGATGTTTTACTAACCTGTGCCCCTACTCTCTGTGGTACCGTGTCCCGCTCCTCATCCATCACTCCTCTCTACTCTTCTTCATCCACCACCCCCTTTACACTCTCCATTCCTCACCTATCTGCCCCTACCTACACCCGCTCCTCCTCTCTCCATCCCACCTCTCAATTCACGCACCTTGCGATATGCACTCCTCCACTTTCTGCCTCACTCTCTGTCTCCTCTTGTCAACCACCTTCTCATTTGCCTACCCCACCATACCCATTTACATAACCTCTTCTCCTTTTTTCCATTCCACTTCTCTCCTTTTCTCGTCCCCCTCTCTCGCCGTCGCTTACCTCACGGCTTCTCCTCCTCGCCACCTCCCTTTGCCTACCCCAGGATGATGAAGACAATCACTCGCCTCCACAAAGCCGTGATGGTGCTGGAGTATTTCACCAGTCACTCCTGGGTGTGGAACACCGACACCGTAGCCATGCTCATGGCCCAGATGAGCCCCGAGGACAAGAGGGTAGGAAGCATTCATGTGTTTCAGCTCATTAGAAGACCCGAATCCAAGATGGCAATCATAAGCTCAACTGTTTGTCGTTATTAAGTTTTCTAACCCTTAACTCCCTTTCTGCCTTCTTTGTTTTTCCTCTGTCTTGGTGCATGTCCTCGTACTCTGCGTCATTTCATACTTTGTTGTGTATGTGTGTGGTGGGGGGTGGACATGGGCAAGAGAGGAACAGACATTTACACACTATTGAGATGGCAGATGCAGTTTTACCATTGACTTAATGCTGTATGTCCGAATGTAGGCTGGGTACAATAGAGCGATTCATTCGTTCATTGGTGACTTGGCTTGTAGTGAATGGGGACGTTGTTCTGGATAATATTTGTGTGTGGAGGAATCCAGATTTCTGGAAGGCCTGTTGGGGTACTAAAAGTGAAAGCTTTTCCCTTTATGTCCTTTGCACACAAGACACTATTCTTGTAATGACGTACTAATATTTTGCCATTGTTCTCCTGATGTAACCAAATCTGATGACAAAATGACAATCTCATCCAATGTTGATCATCATCCAACTGTATCTTTGTGTTGGTTTCCTACATTTTTATATATGTGATTGAGACAAAACTGTGAAGTTTTTCATGTGAACATAATTTATAAATATCTTAAGTAATTTGTCGTGTGCCTCTCTGCTACTTAAAGAGTTACAGGCCATTTTGGGCACAAGAGACGTTTATTCCCTTAGAGCAGGCTAAAAGGCAACGGCCTCCGTGGCTGCCAGCAGTGGCCCCACCCCGCTCTTCAAGCCATGTGGAACTGCACCTTGCTCATTTACTCAACCAATGATTGAGTCTTATTCTTCACACTTGGTGAAGGAGTTACACTTCTGAATTATAGCTATGCTTTGGGTTTTTTTGACAGGTAGTTACAAATCTTGTCATTTTATGACAAGGCAGCCTTGGAGGAGGCAGCTGCCTTCCAGACGGCACTTTGGGAACAAAAGTCCAATATGCCCATTTCTGTAGTGCAGAATACTTGGCTAAGCAGAAAAATAGTGGACAAATAATTGAAATCCAAAATTTGGTTAAAATTACTTCCAGTGGGTGTGGCCTATGACATTTTAGCTTATATCTTGGCTTGTGATTGGATGATTGCTACGAAACTTACTTAGCACCTCAGTAATCCTATTTGGAACATACTTTACTTGGAACATACTAACCAAATCTCTCATAACTTCCATTGTATTTATAACGCAGCCACTGAAAACAGTAGAAACCATTCAACTTTGTAAATACTCATTATGGCACACTGATCAACTGTATATTTCATAATGAAAGCTTTCATAGTTCATAGATGTAAATTAGCCTCATTCACTTCCATTGTATTTTTAACTCGAGCAATGTTTATAATCTCCATTGCACTTTGGCATGTTTATCAACTGTGTTCACACTCATAATAATAGCATTTACACTTTATAAGTTATAAAATACATGTATGTCAATGAGCCATATCCACTTCCATTGTATACTCGGGCATTACAGCAGAATCTTCATTCAAGTCTATAAGTGCTAAGTATGAGATAAGTGTTTGTTTTCTTCTTCAGTCATGTTGGCATATTGTGCTTGGACCCCTACAATCGCTGCTTGTAGCTATATTTTTGAATGTAATGTTTAATGTAAATGCAATGTTTCATGACACTGCTCTGTAAAGTCTCAAAAATGAATGACCACAAATTTTCTGAAGCACTGAAAAGTTGACGTTGAGTTTCTGAAGGACACTGACAATATATGCTGTGGTGTGTTTGTTTCTGTAGGTGTTTAATTTCGATGTGCGTCAGCTGCACTGGGCAGAGTACATGGAGAATTATTGTATGGGCACCAAAAAGTACGTCCTCAATGAAGAGCTTTCAGGCCTGCCTGCTGCACGCAAACACCTCAAGAAGTAAGACGCTTTGCCACCCACACAGCCTCGCTGCAAATGCATGAGAACACATCAGTAGACAGGCGATGAGCTTTCACAGAAGGATTCTGTATCGAGAGCAGGCAGCTTTTGTTTTAATGTAGATCATTTTAGATAAATCTCTGGATTAGCACTTAAATATCCTCTGGATCCATACATAAGTACTAGGTCAATCCTTCCATTAACCACTGATATGTTTTGCGTGTGACCTCAGGGATATTGGTGTAAATGTTTTTTTCCTGCCAAACTGTACTTGTCAGATTATCATTCCTAGTGGATAGTACAATTACAGTAGCAGTAATGTACATGGTCACTACACAGAAACATATGCACTACACAGCCACCGATTGTCAAGGAAATAAATCCAACATCAATATTAAAAAGATTTAGACTTGGCACATGGTGTGTATATATATATATATATATATATATATATATAGATATAGATATAGATATAGAGATATAGATATATATAGAGATATAGATATATATAGAGATATAGATATATATAGATATATATATATATATCTATATATATATATATATATATATATATATATATATATATATATATATATATATATATAGATATATATATATAGATATAGAATAGACTGATAGCTTGTTGTTTTCTTCCCATTCTTCATCTTTACCCTGGCAAACCTAGTTAAAGGTTTGAGTCATTCTTTTGAAGTCCATCATTTTTCTCATGTCTGTCTGTTTTTTCCAGGCTGAGGAACATCCGCTACACCTTCAACACCGTCCTGGTGGTGCTCATCTGGCGTGTCTTCATCGCCCGGTCCCAGATGGCCCGAAACATCTGGTACTTTGTGGTCAACCTGTGCTTCAAGTTCCTCTCCTACTTCAGAGCATCCTCCACCATGCGATACTGAGCCGGAGACGCGAGGGGCGGCCAGGCGGAGGGACGAAGAAATGAAAGGACTCTTAAGGCTGTGGACGACGAGGTGCCTGAGCAAGCAGCCCCTTAATAACGGTCTACCTTGCCACCTATCTCTAGCCCCATGTTTACCCCGACACTCGAGGCTTAAATGGATACATTAAAACCGGCTACTCACCATGAAAACCGGCTACTCACCATGAACACAGACTGGCACTTGGACTGTCGGACTAGCCTGAAGTCCACAGCAGCCGAACTGTTGCATATCTCGGATCTCGCTAACCCGATCCCCAGCATTTCCTAAATTACCATAGCACACAGACTTATTTCGGATCTAACCACCCCTCGGCCTGAAGCCCCAGCCTCAACACCACAGACTAGCACCGCTTGGACTAGTCGGCTCCCAGCTAGTACTCCACGCCCGCATTCCTTTCATTTCCCACTCACTCCAGTCCAAACACCCCTATCTAGTACCAGCTTCACTCCTGCAGACCCCCCCCCCCCCCCCCCCCCCCCCAAAGCTCCAGAGCACCTAGCCCTGCTCCATCTCATCTGGCTGCTTTCCTGCCTGGCTGCCTGCCTGCAAAAAGAAGCTATGCATTGGATGATGCTCTGCTGCAAAAATCCTGAGCTGGTTTGGAGTCAGACCAGGCTCTGCGACACAACCGTCCTTGTAGGTCTTTTCTTGTATGTAATATTTTCATGTGGTATGGCCTTTCTAACCGCTGTGAGTTTTCTTCATAGAGAAAGAAAGGCTGCATTTCACTGCTGTCACCTGAAAACTTTGTAACTCCAATTTTTGATGTTTTTCTTTGTTTATTTTTCCCCTTTTGAATTTTAAGTTTGTGTTTAATTGTGTGCTGAATCAGTTTCGTGATACCGGGGCCCATGGAAACCCTTTTAAAACCCATTGTCGAAAAAATGTATCGCCGTCGTCGGCCAGAAAACGGTCTTTTTCTCCGTGTCTGGTCAGAGGTCTTCATCTGGCAGCAGCGTCTCGATAGGCAAAGCATCAGTTAGATTCAGCTCTTTTGGGCGTGACGCAATCAGTTTTGCACAGATAGTCGGAAGCAGCTGAAGGATGATTCTAAAGCACTCTCACTCAAAACATCTTCATCAAAGGCTTGTTCAGGGACAGGCTGGCCTAAGGAACATTGTTTTAACACTACCTTGCCCCTTCAACCCATCCCCAAGACCAAAGCCATTTCAACCAAGATTTGTTATAGTTGCACTTGACAGCTTGGTTGCAGACAACCGCAAAGAAAGTTGACATTGCAGGGGTTTGGAGGCTAGCTTACTGAAGCATCACTCTGCTCGACTGACCCAGCCCTCGCCAAGGGTGGCCATCGGCCCGCTTTGGTGAATCGTTTACATTTTTCCTGCTTTAGTCAGGGCAAAGACAGACGCCCAACAGGCAATGCAATTCTGTACGTTTGAAGCAGACTGCGGTGGCTGGTTCCCTAATTACGACCAAGCACAAGGTAGATTGTAATGTGATGGCTTTTTTTTTTTTTTTTTATCCAGTGCCTAAAAAAAGCTAATTATTCTTGCATCAGCAAGTCTTGCAAATTAAGCTTCTACAGATTTATTTTCCTCTTTTCTCTTGTACGAAAGCCATTTCTGACAGACATCTTTAAAGTATTTTTGCCAAAATACCTCTTAGCTAACCGACTCGTAGCTCAGAACAGGATGAGACAGGTGTAGATGAGAGGGGGAATACTGTCAGACTTGCGAGAGGCACATTTAGATTGAAGTAGAAGAAGAAGGTGTGCTTGATTTAGCTCACGTTGCAGGGAGAATTTGCGCTTCGAGTTTGGCTCCTTTGTCTCTAATCTGCGTGACAGGCTAAATTAAACGCACCCGGTGTTGCTCGATATCTTGAATGAGTCATGCCTAAGAATGGATATACAATGTAGGTGATGATTTTGTCATTCATATTGTGGATTTTGTTTTAGTGAACTACTTTGCAAGTAGCTCCAACCGTAGCGCACCATCTTCGTGAAAGGTGTCTGTTACTTTATTGTGGTCATTGTCATCTGCGTGTGTGTTAAAGTAGCTTTCATACAGGTCGTGCTAGTTGGTCTATCATGTTATTAGTTGGTCTGTGCACAGGTTTTCCTGTTGTCGTGTTGTGTTCATATTTTATAAACCTGCAGTTACTTACCTGTACCGTTGTGATGCCTTCACCATCCTGTCTCGACAAGTAGGATAATCGCCTCCTGAGACAAGAAATTGAGGCTCGTTACTGAACTGGCAACATAAGCTGAAAGTGCGTTCTCTCGCATCATGCTTCTTTCTGGGCTTGCATAGGAGTTGACCAGTGATGCCATATTACGGATTCTGTCTTCAATTTAACTCCAAGGTGGTCTTAGATACCCATGGTTTACCTGGGTAGTCGTGTGCACTTTGTCACATTTGTCTTTTCCGTTTCTTACCTCCCCCCCATTTCTCTAGTGTTGTACATAACGTCTGAAGGAGTTGGGTGTGACCGCGTTGCTTATCTCTTGGTTGTACTTGCATTTGGAGTGAATTAGGCCATAGCAGCTTAAACACCTACATGATGTTCTGTGGATGTCTCAGAGTGATTAAGGAACTGTGTTTTGGCCTCGGCACTCTGACGGCATGAGTCATTTTGAATAGGAACGTGTCATTAGGAAAAAGAGAACGCCCTTTTGGAAAAGACGTGTGCAAGTGTGAATTGTGCCTGAACTTTGTCAATATTATAACAATGTGAAAAGAGAGCAATCAGATCTATGTTTTCTAATCATTTTGTGTACAACTCTATTTAGGTAGACTTCATGATATTGCGATAACAAAACAGAAAAATGTATTTTTATGCTAATGATATTGCGTGGCTGTTTATTTACTGAAGAAAAGCTTGAGGACACAGATATTACTGAACCAACTTCAGCTGCTGTAAATAATTAACAAAAAAGGATGTTAACGTTAACTGCAATATATTCAAAACTGAATTTAACTGTTAAGTCGCTCGTCAGTCGCTCGTCAGTCGACTGTATATGTACATGTACCTTTTTTTTTTTTCCTCTCTGAATGTAATAGAACAACACAGCCTGACTTCTTTGCACAGCCGAAAGCTTCCTCCGGTTCCCGAATCAAGAGAATACCGCAGTCGCCCGTATTTTCAATATCGATCAGCAAGTTTTGTCCCCCTTTTTTATCACCGTTCGTTCGGAGAACCGTGTGTCAAGAGGGACCCTTGCTTTAACTTCTCACTGTTTTAACTCCATTTGCCATGTGATGGTTCGAGGGAGTAGCACTTGGTCAGTTTTCGCGATCACGTTGTATGACTGTGGTCGTGGAGAATATCTACATCCTCTTGTATAGAGTTGTGGAAGACAAACAATGGAGTGGCAAATTCAGGGTTTTCTTGAAGCTTGCCTCTCAGTTTTGATGTCAGGGATTCAGACTGCTGGGTCATACCAATGGTTTGCTAATCAAACAGGGCATTGCACACCTATTAACATCAGCATTAACTCCACTTTGAGAGCAAATCCTAATTTGAGTCCCCGCAGGCCACAACAGTCCATTATTTGAATAATTCATTCAGGAAAATGTGTCAGTTTTAAAAGTCGCGGATCGTGGCTCATGGAACTCTCATTTGGATTTGGCACTTGAACTGTTTTGGGTTTTTTTTTCTTTCTCTTCCCCGAGGCTTTTATAGGCCTAAATGAGATTAATACGCAGTTCTTACGGTTATTTAACAGTTTCTTCTAACTGTCTGTTTTGCCTGCTCAAACATGATGTATTTTTTTTGACTTGTGTTTATGCACTGTTGTTTCCATGAAGTAGACATGTTACCAATCTGCTGTTTACTACCGTGACCTCCTGGGTGTTTCTGTTTCGATCGGCCTGTGCGTTCACCGGCCGCCTCGGAGTAGGAGTGCTGATCTGAGCGTTGCCTTTCTAGGCTTCTTGTTTCCCAAAAGTATCGTGGCTCAAAGACTGGGGAAACTGCACAGATCATAAGGAACACTGACCAACAGGACGAGGGCAGATTTTTAGACTCTTCTAAAGTTGTTTTGATGTTGAAATGGTTAAGTGGGTGCGGTGTTCCTATATCTGTAGTGTTGGTTTAGATGTTTTGTACCTGTGGTCCCTTGCTCGGTCACTCTCTATCGTCACTCCTACTCGTGGGGAGCGTGATAAGTCCAGGCCGCTGTCTGTCTTCAGTTTCCAAAGGGAGGGAAAGGAGTTCTCGCCACAGTCATTGTCAATGTATAACTCCAAAACAATAAATCAATGGGTGCCTTTTGTTTGTAAACCAAAAAGAAGGAATAAACAATGTTAAATCCTCTTTCTGATTGGGACGCTTGTTTTCTCTTCCTCTCCATACTGTAGTTACAGCAGAACGATCATTACCACCTCGGGACGACGGACACCAGGAGCCGGCTTTGTGATTGACAGCCAAGCGAATTAACCATTAGCTCGTCTATCTATCCAGCTGACCTGTTTCCCGTGGCGCATAACAGATCCGCGCCCTCCACTTTACACACCGCGTCAGGGAGCGAGATTAAAGTGGAGGCTATTGAACAGCTCCATTAAGATTTAACGCTGCCATTCAGGATTACGCCCCACTCTGTGAATGGAAGGATTGGGCTGCCCTCTTTTTTGTGTGGCTCCATTTTCATTTTCTAGAAAAGACTGGAAGGGCAGCGTTTCTATTAACGCTCCTGGAGGATTATGAGTGTCCTGCCATGGGGGCGATGTCAGCTCCTGCATAGCTATGGCATTTCACATTTGGAGCTGAGCAATGTCTAATAGACTGCTGGATTGAGGTTTCGGCATAAAAATGTATGTTGATATTGCATAAAAGCCCCCAGGTAAGATGTCATTGTGGCTTTAGTCAATGCCCGTTACTGTGCAAACCCACATGTGGATACTGGTAACATCACAACTGTTACCAGTACATAAATACTGTTTTCTCTGATCTGTTGCCCTCAGTTGACCCTTGTTGCAGAGCAACCTGACCCTGGAGATCCTGTCTGGGTATTGTTGCACATTAGAGGGGTTTTATTTTACACACTGCAGTCTAGGACAATGGTCATCAACTTGAATTTTTGAAAATTGTCATCACCCGAAACTACTTGTAGGCTATTGATTGAAATCCCCATGGGGAAATTGGGTTGTTGCAGCAGCAAATAGTAACATGATACAGCAAAGGAAAAATAGAATATAAACAGGAATATAGCCAATTGGGCTTGTATAAATGGAAATTCATCACTAAAACATGTTTAGAGTGTATGAATGAAACGTATGGGGAAAACTATGGATTACAACATTATTAGTGTTCAAAATAACAGCAGTAGAGCTGACAGACAAATGATGAATGAATGCTGTATATGTACAATATGAAAATGCACCAAAAATAATATATATGAAGTATGAAGGTGGTGTAAATATACCAATATTATATTTATTCAATGTATAACAATGAAAAGGATATGGGAATATGAGAAAAGTAAATTTACAAGAAATCTACATGATGTGCAGACTTTGCGTGACCTAAGCCTAAAGGATTGTTTTTATTGGTCTCAGTAGCGGATCTACTGGCGGAGCTTGGATGGAACGGATACTTGCAGAAGTGGCCACAAGCAACACACGCTATTGCCAATCCAATGCTAGTAAAACCAACTTGGAACACAATTTTAACCAATTTTATTTATAAGTTTTGCATTTCAGTGCCTCAAGTAATCAGATGTTTTCAAATCAGCCAGTACACCATGATTCCCTGTTTTTTGGAACCATTATCATGGACTGGATGGGTCGGGATTGCCAAGTGTTAAAGCCTTATTTCTGATTGGTAGAGCTGACTACAGACTCTTTAGAATAAAACCCTTCCAGACTACCTACACACAGCCTTGAATGTAAACAAACAGAACAAATTCAGACTAGACTGATTCTGTCGTGGGAAGCCGTGTCATTTGAACGCCTGTCTGGGCGGTAACTTTTATTCCCCTCTTGGCTTTTTTATGAAATGAACTGCATTTCGGCATCCTCCCAGCTTCACATAAACTGCCTTTTAACCAATGACACATGGTGATAAAGTGCATCTATCGCTGCCAGCTTTACATAAAGAATTCATGAACATTAAATGCCTTCTTAACTCTCCGTTGCTCTGCCAGACACAAACGCTCTGACACCGTTTAGGCCAGACTCCAACAGATTTGCTTATGTTGTCTATGTGATACTTTTGCAGCTACTTGCGCAGCATTTTCTAAACGCAGACGAGGGAATGCACAATAGGCGATACTTGAATGGATGGTCTCTTGACAGCTGGCCTCTCTTTGTCTCTCCTCCTCGTGTTTCCATTCAGTGTGTGGGCCCATAGAGATATAACACTAGAGGGGACATTACGTCATAGACTGGGATAACTGTCCGCCATCTTACCTGGGTACAGTTTACCAGCAACTACAACAGCTGTCTATGGGAAGCAACCACTGTTGTGTTATATCTCTATGTGTGGGCCCGTCAGATGCCGAACGCGGTCCTATACGCTGGTGGGAAACCCTTGGTGTGTCGCGCTTCGCTCCGCAACACCTGGCAACGGCCGCCTGGCAACCGCAGCCCCGGCAACCGTGCCAAGCGCTGAGTCACAACTGTGCGTGCCCAGTGGGGCCCGGGGCATCGGGCAGCATAAACAGGAACAAGGGGCTTATGGGGCTTAGGGTGGTTACCACGAGAGCAGAAACACACACACAAACACATTATGCATCTCTTTTAATGAATGTTCACGTTCTCTATTAGCACTTAAAGTAATAAACCAGGTCATTTTCATATAGCCACCCTACAGAAACTCAACCTGCATCAACAGAAAATCCAAGGAGAAAGACGTCACAGTCCTGGACACTGTTTAATTGACAGCTGATCTCCATCTTCCCTTAACTCCCACCAAAGAAAGATACATATTTGCAGGAGCTTATCTATTTTTCAGGTTTCAAAAGTACAGCATGAACTGTCTGTGCTCCTGTTCTTGGCCATTTGTCTAAGTTATTTCTGTACTGTTCTGAATCATCAAGGCCGCATGTGTGCGGCAACTCCCTCCATCCAGTATCAATGTGCCTCTCATTCTGTTGACTAGAACATTCACACCACCGCTGCTGCACACACAGCTGCTCTCTGGTAAGTCAAAATGACTCTAGCTTTTAGTTCACCAGCTTCAAAGGCAGATCAAGGAAAATATGAATTAGTACTTGACTAACATGCTGACTGATCAGTAGTTGGGAGTCATGCAAGAATGTAAAATATGAATAGTTCTAATTGTCTCTAATTGTCCACCAATAACTCTCTCCAGAAGCTCTTAACAATATCCGTCCCTGCTTTGGGTCCACATGTCTGACTCACGCTGTGCTCTTTCACAAACACAGGGCGGTTTGTTGTCTTCCTGTATCCCGTCTTATAAAGCTTTGCCTCAAAGGTCAAGTTGGCCATCTCAGAATGTCTCATATTCTCTCTGGCTTTTCACAATCAGACAGTACTTAGTGTAAACCAAAGCCAAAACATCTAATGAAATCCTCTTCTGGAGTGGAAACCTAATTTTCTCGACTTATCCTCAGGCTTTAGATGTCGACCCACAGGCAGAGAAGCGATCGTTCATCCAAAATTTAGATTGAGTCTTTCCATGATTTAATTTCTCTCCTTTTCTTCTCCCTTGTCTTCTCTATCTCCCTCTTCTTTGTCGACACTTTTATGGGTCGTCTCACTCTTTCTCCTCTTTGGATGCTTTACTAGCAGTTTTACAGCAGCTGGGCTGTTTATGTCTCTGTCTTGGCAGCGGAAGAATGCCCCAAACTTCCCATATTTGACCTTGAGAGTGCAAAGGCGAGAAATACTGAAAAGATTGCTGCAGTCAAATGGGTGTTTTGTTTTGTTGTGTTTATGCATAATCACGGTCGGTCAGTATTCCTTGACTGTCACTTGTTGTGGAAAGTTCAGCCGGTCACCAGTTCTGGAGGCAGTGTGACGTTTTGAACTCCCGCTGCTGTGTTTTACTGGCTTGTTAATGAGTGGCCCCTCACACACACACACACACACACACACACACACACACACCAGGGTCTATAAACCATTTTGTCTCCCTGGTAGGACCCAGTCTTGATGTGTGTGTTAGTGATGAAGGCCACTGCTGTTCTGCTCTCTCTCTGTTTTTGGATAAACACTGGAGTCCATGCTGCTCAAACAGGTGAGTGATGGAATGGATACCAAGCAGGCAGATGACACACAATACACACAATCTAAAATGCATTCATATGACTTGATGATTTATGTTACATATGATTTTCATGGCTCCATGGACAACATCTAACATGCATCATGCTTCATCCTTTCATCCTCCCAATCAGGTTCAAAGTGTGGAGTTCCTCAGGCGAGGAGCCCGATGGATCACACTCTGAGGGTGGTAGGAGGGACCGAGGCCGCGTATGGATCACACCCATGGCTGGTCAGTGATCTGCCCTCAAAATCCTGGCTTCTTTAAAGTGGTAATCTGCGACATCTCTCATTGCTGTGGTGTTTCTGCACTGCTCTTCCCAGAGATCACCTGTCAATCAAACAGTGTGTCCAGTACTGTGACGTCTTTCTCCTTGGATTCTCTGTTGATGCAGTTTGAGTTTCTCTGTTCAGCCACGGTGGCTATCACTGCTCATGATAACTACCCAGTTCTTCTTCTAGTTATTCCAAACAAACCGCTGTTGCTGCTGCAGGAATCGTAAAATGCATCACAAAGTAACAATGTTGTAATGAACCTGGCATAGCAAGAGACTCCATTTCTCATTTGTGTGTAGTGGAGGGTAAACCCGTCCACTGTATCAAACTGATACAAGTTATATGAGGACAGTGTCTTTTTAACTTTGAGTAAAACATCAATCAATGCTTTTCTGGTAGAAATGTACCCTCCTTTTTATGTACCACTACATCACTGCAGCTGGGCTAACAGTTGGTAAAACTCCCAAGTGATTGAATATCAGGAGTACAACTACTCCATACATTCTACTCCAGAGACAGAGAGCACAAATCAATTCCATCCACAGAGAGGCTTACATCTATCTGTATCAGTTTCCAGTTGTTGTGTAAATGTTGAATGTCTGTCATGGCAGCATTCTGTGTGCTCAGGTTTCTCTGCAGAACAAGGGATCTCATTTCTGTGGAGGGGCGATCCTGACTGACCGCTGGATCATGACCGCTGCACACTGCTTTGCATCGATGTCAAAGTAGGGTTCTTACCTATTGTCTCAGAGTATTGTCTATATTGTCTACTGTTGTCTGTTATCCCTTTTGATTTGACAATGAAGACCGCTTTCTCTTGCTTGGTATCCAATAAACTAAATCCTACGTCTCTCCTCTGTCTAGAGAGTTTCTCAGTGGTGTGAGAGTGGTGGTGGGAGAGTTTGATCGGAGGGTACGAGATGAAGAGGAGCAGGCCTTCCTCATCAAGACCGTCTCGGTCCACGAGAAGTACCAGCGCACTTTGCCCATGAGCTACGACATTGCCCTGCTGGAGCTGGATCAACGCATTCTACTGGGCAGGTTTCCTTTCTGATGATTAGTTAGACTTCGATCAGTGTTTTATATCCTATGATTACAGTTTAGATTTACAGCATTGTGGATTGGTGGTGGCGGCATGTGACTGGTGATTCCCCTCTGATTTTAAACCTTAGAAAATCCTAGCAATTTAGGTAAATGAAAAAGCACACTTTACTCCAAAAACCACTGGCACTGAAGCTCCCTTAAGCAAGGTGCCAAAAACTGTTTGTCTTACTTTCCTGATTAAGTGTAATAAAATACCACTACATCATTATTACCAATAATAATACTCCAAAATGTGTACTCCATTTGCCCTCATCTTACTTTGCTAAAAGCCTCTGATTGACTGTGATTGTCTACAGGAGCCAGTGTCCAGCCAATATGTCTGCCTCTGCCCAGTGAGAATTTCCCGCCTAAAACCAGATGCATTGTGGGTGGATGGGGCAGGATGAAGGAAAGTAAGGGGTTTTATCATTAATGTTATACAAATGCTGCTCTGTCATACAACTCCTGTTGTATGACAGTTAGCTAACTGGCAAACTTGAATGGCAAGGAAGGAACTCTGGCGAAAATAAAAATACAAAAATATAAATGACTTCTCTTTTTTTATTCGGTTTGAACTTGGAAAGCCAGCAGGCTAACTAACTTACCTGGATAGCTATAGGATAGTATGGCTAGTTTGAACTTGGAAGGACAGTTAGGCTAACTTGCTAGCTTCCTCCTCTTTTACTCCTCTACTTCTACTGCCAGAAAAACTGTGCTTCTTTCGCTTTGCCCATTGAGGTTTAATTCAACCAATTTGAATTTTACTCAGTTCTCTGTCCTATTCATTCTTAGGGGGTCGTGTTCCTGCGGTACTGAGAGAGGTCCAGTTGGACTTGGTGGAGCCAGCCAGGTGTAAATATGTCCTCCAGACGATCAAAACCTCCCTTCTGAACCAGGGACCAGACCAGCCTCGGCCGCCCATGACTGTACTGTGTGCCGGACCAGAGAGAGGAGGGAAAGATGCCTGTCAGGTAGATGAGGAAATACTGTCTGCAAGAATCACAATTTTAATCTCCAATAAACCAATTCATATGCAACGAGATTACTTCTGGGTTCTTCAAAATTTGCATAAACTACTGTGATGTCTACAGCAATGTATACAGCTAAATCTTACACACATACTCACTTTTATAATAAATAATGGTGTAAAAGCAGTGCTATGTAATACTATGCTATGTTTGCTAACAATGCATTTGTTAGCTAGCGAGTCAAGTAGCCTAACATTACTGTACTCTCCCTAGAAGATATGCTGGCAGCTGATCAAGCAGAGAGTGGAGATCACATCCAAATAAACTGATCATTAATATGTTGCTGCGAATGCACCGTGGGACTGTACAGGCTTTTAAAGCACTGCACTTGCTTTTAAAATTGTTTTGATCCAGTCCATTTACCAGCAGCGCCTGTTCTCCGTCTCTCTCAGTAATACACAGTCAACACATTATTTGCATCAATGACTGGAAACACAGGGCTTGAGGTTGAACGCGGGGATTTCTTTCACTTTGTGCTTTTAATCATCCCCTCCTCATCCCTCCACCCCTCCCTCCCTCTCCGCAGGGCGACTCGGGGGGTCCTCTGGTGTGTCCGGCGGGGCGGGGGGGCGGGCGCTGGGTGGCGGTGGGCGTGACGTCCTGGGGGAAGGGATGTGGTCGGAGCTGGGCGAACAACAGCAGCCGCCCCCCCTCCAGGAGAGGCTCACCGGGGATTTTCACTGATATCAGGCTGCTGCTGCCCTGGATCAAGAGCAAACTGAGAGAGGGTAAGGTGTCAGGCCAAATTATTCTGAGTTCCATTATAGTAAAATGAGTCAAAAGGGTAAGACTGGTTGTACTGGTTGTTGCCCAGTACAACCACAGTCTTCTATTGGTAGACACTGAGCAGCTCTACTGGAGCAGTTGGGGGTTCAGTGTTTTGCTCAAGGGCGACTCAGCAGTAGTTCTTGAAGGAGGGCAGAGTGTTATTCATTCACTTCCCAGCTAGTCCTGGGATTTGCGACTGGTGACCTTCCAGTCATAAGTCCGCCACTCTAGCCTCTAGGCTACTGTCGACCCCTTATGAGTGAATTAAAATCATTATGATCATAATGTGATATAAATGCAGACAATGTGCAATACTCTCTGGGGCATCTGTATGGCTAAAAAAACAAATGCTTTAGAATGCAGGGAAATAAGAATAGTGCATATATGCTATACAACATAATGCGCTAATGGGGCCTCACAGTCTGCTTCAAGTAAATTGGAACTGAAGAGTCATAACAATCAGAGGTTTGGATATTAAGGGCAATCATTATATAAGTAGGCTACTGTTATTATACCATATTACTATACTATAAACAGTATTGCAAATGCTATTAAAAATAACTTGCCTTGATGAAACTCAGAGGAAATAAGTCTTATCAATAAATTGATTATATTACTATACTATATTACTATACTACTATACTACTATAATATATACTTCTGTAATCCACCTAGGTTTTTACCATGAAAATACATGCTTGAGTGTCACAGTCCTACCAGGAGGTGTTTAGGTACTGTGTATTGGTATAATACTGATAATATTGTTTGTATAGTATTAATAAAGATACTTATTATTTTTCTTATTCTCGATTTTATCTTTCTATATATGCTTCAGCCTATGGGCAGCAGGAGGGGAGGACTCTGTCGAGTGAGTTGTTTTCATCTTGTCAGAGCAATTCATATTCATCTATTTTTCATAATGTGTACATGCTTCTTTGATGTGTACAGTAATGTGTGTGTGTGTGTTTCAGGACTGTGCAGCGTGAGCGATGGGCCTGTGACTGACAGCGAGGGCGTCATCAGAAACCCCGCCCTCCCAGGTCATCGCTATGACAACAATGAGTGAGTGACAGTTTAGAGGAGGTGAACCTAGCTGTGCTGAACTTTAGAAACTAGCATGAGCAGTGATAGCCACCATGGCTGAACAGACAAAGAAAAGAGCATTTGATCAAAATGCACTTCTTGATTCAATAATTAATAATTCAAACAAAACAATTTATTGACCAGTATGATGTAATATTCCATTTTAAAGCTCTTAGTGCAAAGATCTATAATCTATGAAGAGCAAATATCTCCCACAATGTTCCTGCTTTTCCATGTTGGGTCACAGTTGCATGAATGTAGAGCAGCGCTTTGCTGAAAAAGCTCAACTAAACTACCTCTCTCTCTCTCTCTCTCTCTCTCTCTCTCTCTCTCTCTCTCTCTCTCTCTCTCTCTCTCTCTCTCTCTCTCTCTCTCTCTCTCTCAGGCTGTGTTCGTGGGTTATCTCTGTTCCTGCAGGTTATGGTATTCTGCTGGAGTTTGATCATTTTGATTTGGAGAATGACTCGCACTGTCTGTACGATCGACTCACTGTCTCAGTAGGGGCCCACAGGCCTGTTGGTGAGTTTAGACCATAGACTTTTAAGAATAGGGTCTAGACACACATACACACACACACCACAAGAGTTTTAGTTCTACATGTCTTGGAGGCAGTAGCTCTAGAGGAAGAAATAATCTCATTGGTTAAGTTAAACCTCAGTGGGCGGAAGCCAAATGGCAAAGCAGGAACTCTCGTGAAAATATAATAAAAACATAAATGGCAATGACTTCTTTTCCATGGCATTCATGATGTTGGAAGGTCAGCAGTTAGCTAACTAGCTTACCTAGATAACTATAGGACATGGCTAGTTTGAATTTGGAAGGTCAGCTAGGCTAACTAGATAACCTAGATAAGTTAGTATGGCTAGACTGCATTTTTTCAGTTAGTAACAAGAACGCTACGCTTCATAATATTAGCTTCCTCCTTTCTTATCTCTTGCCTTTTTCACTGGGCTTCAGTCTAATGTTACTTAGCCAGAAAAACTGAGAGATTATTTCTGCCTCCAGAGCAGCTCTGCCTCCCAGAAATGTTTGTAGAACTAAAACTCCAATCTGCCAAGAAAACATTCACCCAAATGCACATAAATACATATAAGCAGACACAAACACCTACATGTGCGCATACACTTTATCTTTCTTCGTCTTTCTTTGTCTTTCTTTATCTTTCTCTCCCTCTCTTTCTCTTTCAGGGATATTCTGTGGAAGTGTCCTTCCCGGCCCGCTGTTTCTGAATAATTCCCAGAGTGCAACGCTTCTCTTCTCCTCTGACATTAGCGGAGCGGGAAGTGGGTTTGTTGTCAGGCATCGAGCTGTCCAGGGACATCCTGGTCCCGGTGGGGAAAACACACACACACACACACACACTCATTCATATACAGGCCATACTAAAAATACGTTCACTCATCATGGTACTGTATAAGGTGCTTTGATTAAAAGTGTTCACCAACTGGCTTATATTGTGCATATATATACTGTATATACACACACACACAAACAGTTTCAGTCTCTGTTGACTACTGTGTCTGCTCTCCCATAGCAACCTGGGAGTAGAGCAGGCAGACGTCTCATGACACAATAATGAGCTGCACGAGACACACACACACACACACACACACCGAGTGAGGAGCTGTAGAGAGGATGAACCCTGCTGTTAATAATGTGCCTTTTGTTTCTGGAATTCAGTGTGCAGATGAATGTGTATTTGTGTTGCACTGGGCTATCCTCCAATGTGTGTGTGTGTGGGAGTGTGTGTATTTGCCTGTGTGTGTGTGTGTGTCTCTGTGTGTGTGTGTGTGTGTCCATCAGGGTGTGGGACAGTGGTTCTGGTTGGGGATCAGAATGGTGTCCATAGCCCAAATTACCCACAATCCTACAGAAATGACTCTATCTGCCACTGGGTCATCTATGCTCCACAGGCCCATGTTGTTAAGGTGACACACACGCACACACACACACACACACACACACACACACATAAACGTCACCTCCACCAATCTGGCACTGCAAGCAGGTTTAAAACAAATGCTAAGAATTATGAGGAAATACAACTTGAGCCAGGTCTGGTATTTAGTGACAGGCTGGTTATTGTGTTGTGTTTCTACTCCCAGCTAGACTTTGTTGATTTTGACCTGGAGGAGTCAGATGGGTGTCTGTATGATTCCCTCTCTGTCCTGGGAGACGTGGAGGGAACAGAGGAGCTAGGTAAGATGCTAAGAAACTAGATCGAAAATCACTTCATCCACTACATTTTACATACTTGTTCACATATGGATCATCAGTAGAAATAGGCACAGGTGAAATTGTGTAATAACATAATGATGTGGTGTGAAATGCGATGTTACCTCTCTGTATTTCTCTCACTCTTTTTCTGTCTGTCTCTCTGTCTATCGTCTCGGTTCTGTTTGCTCAGTTCTGTTTCACTGACACAAGTGAACTCACACTTTTTCACTTGTTTTAGGAAGAAAGAGGGGAAATGAAGACTTAAGACTTGAGAATAGTTTCCACCCCAGCACTTGTCACTCATCTCGATGAGCTGTCTGATGAACTCTATAGCCACACCCAGCTCACTGCTGGCCACACCCACAGCAAATGTTATATGCCCCAAAACATCATTGAAAAGCCAATTTCAGGCAAACGGGATTTAGGCATGAACACACAGGGTCACAGACTGATCATGTTAAATATATCCTATGTATCTATTGTTATTTTAAAGTGAAAATAGTTGCATATTGCAGCTTTAAGAGGGACATTTTTCCCATGTTTTCCCTAGTGGTGCTGTGTGGTCGCAGTGTGCCTCCTCCTGTCCTGTCCTATGACAGTGTCATGGTGCTTCAGTTCACTTCAGACAGCACCATCACACACAGAGGCTTCAACGCCACACTAGCCTTCATCAGCCATGCAGGTATGTGCAGAGAGAGACATAGTAGGTGAA